>NC_072732.1:128174840-128373344 GCF_026930045.1 Uloborus diversus
CTTTAGCTTTCTAGTCCATTCACATGTACTTGAAAACCAAGCGGAAACTAATCATAATTTATTCATATTGAACTCACATAAAAATAAAGTAAATATTGTAAAACAGATGTACATAGTATATCAGCGAGATACAATGTGAAACAATAGATACAACAATAATAATAGATATAAAACAATAGATTTTTTTTTTTGTAAAGAAGGAAATTCTTCCAAACCAAATAGGAACTTTTTCCAGATGCACTAACTACTCAATTAAAGATCTTATTCTCGTATGCTAACTCATATTCAATATAAATTAGCTAAAAATAAACTGGCACAAGAGCAAATTATACTAGAAATTAGCATGTATAAAATTATTATTCTTAATAAGTATTTGTTATTAACTTAAATGATAATCATTTTTTACACGAACAGCTGTTTAAATTGCATTAAATATCATTAAGAATATGAAAAATTGCGGAATTCGCTTTTAAATTAACAAAATAATTTATTGTGGGAATTATTTAAAAAATAATTTCAATTTAAATTAAAACGATGTCGTAAAACATGCATTTTTTGCTTAAAGATGGCGCCCCCTATTTTTATTTCGAAGCATAGTTTCTCAAAAGCAGCTTTCATTTGTTTTGAAAAGGATGAAATCGATTGGAAATAAGAATGTTGTTTTTGTCAGTAACATTCAATTAAAGATCTCATTTGCAAACGCTTATTCGTATTTAGCAGAATACAAACAGGAAACACTACGAGAGACGACTAGCTACATTACAGTACGTCACATATTTGAAGTTATGATTGACACTCGAATAAGCCAATGAGAGTTCCTGAAATTTTCCTATGCCCGAACAGGAGTAAAGGTAGCTTATATGCTTCCGGGCTGATGAGTACTAAAAAGCACGAAACTGCAGACCTCGGATGGAATAACTGAGCTGGTGGTGTATTTTAAGTAAACATAAAATGGCAACAGTTAAAAATTTTAAATCATAGAAATAATATTTCCGATCTTTTCCCTACAGTTAAAAATCACGCGAAATACGCAGACGACAGTCTATTATGACTTATCTTTCTTACTGTTGCATTAATAAAGCTATTTTTATTCGGCCAAAAAAAAAAAAAAAAAATCAGTCCCTCTTAGCGCGATTGGCGCTAAAATTGAACCAACACCTGTTTTCATATAGTTTCACATTTCTTCAAAATTTCATGAAGAACGTAGAATTATTTCTTGAGATATGGCCCTCGCAATGAAAAAGAAAGAACGTTCGATTGCGCCACCCCTTTTGAGCTATTGTCGCCAAAATACAATCAGCTCTTATACCCGCTAAGGACTACTTGTCGATAAATTTCTGTTCGATTCCGTTCGTTATTTCTGGAAATATAGCAGTCACAATTGACGACAAAAAACGTTCTATAGCTCAGCCACCGTTTGAGCTTATTGACACCAAAACTGAATCAGCAACTGTACTTGTTAGGAGCAACATATGAACCAAATTTTGTTTGATTCCGCTAGTTACTTCTAGAAGAATAGCAGGCACGCATAACTCAAGAAACGTCCCATTGTTTCACCCCCCCCACCCTTGGAGGAATTCGCGCCAAAAACCAATGAGCGCAAGTTCACATAGGGGCACATATGTGTACCAAGTTTCGTTCAAGTTCATGCGGTAGTTTTTGCTGTAGAGCGGCCACAAAAAACTGGTCACACACATACGTGAGACACACACACACACGGACACACACAGACAGACAGATATTTTCCAAAAATGGTAGAAATGGACTCAGCACACTTCAAAACGTTCAAATCCGTCAAAATTCGAAAATTTGCACGAATCCAATACTTTCTTCCTTATATTAGATATAGAAGAAAGTAAAAACAACGAACCATTTTCAACAAAATACAACCATTCTTGTTGGAAAAAAAATATTTTATTTGGCTTGAATAAAACAAACGTTTTAAACAAGCACATGGTTCTAGCATAAATATATCAACACGGTAGGCAAAGGAGACTGTTGTACCTTGCGCCATGCACTCTTATCAACTAGCGCTTTTACCTAGTGAGGAATCACGGTACTATGTCAGTCATGACAGTCTCTCCACCTGCCAGAGTGATTGTAGGTTGAAACTCCAGCTTTTATGTGGACAGTGATTGTTTCGTGATTTGTGAAAACAAAAGTAAATAATTCCAGTGTTACTTGAATGATATTGGACTTTTAAAGACTAGTGTTACCCAACTGACTGACCATTATATCTATTGCCTATCTCTCGGTAAGTGTATTCAAAATTTAGTCTTTACTTTTTACGTAGCTGTTAGGTTAGGGCAGCCACTTTTGTGTAAGCATGCACCCTTGTGTACCTTGAAACCAAGCTCCATCTTGTACCTTGAACCACTGGATCAAAGTAGAATATATACAGTAGGTTGTTTTGATTTTTTTTTTTTTGTCGGATTTTATCATGACTCGAAGTAAAACTGGAATCAAGAGGGATCCAGTAGATGTTGAGGCATTGCAAAATGCAATTGAAGCAGTAAGAAATAATGATCCTGACGAAAAAACGACTTTTAGAGAGGCCGAAAAAGTATTTAAAGTGAGCAGGTCAACCATTACTAGGCATTTAAGAATGTTGAATGAAAGCGGGTCCATTAAACTTGAATGCAACGTAAGGCATGCAGTTAAGCAAGTGTAAGAGTTTTGTCTCAAGGTACACGAGCATCATGTACCATGGACCAAACTACATAAAATTTGTGAAAAATACACAAAAATATAAAAAAAAATTTATAATCCGAAAATTTTTTTTATTTATGCAAAAAAGCTTGAAATTAAGTTTTAATAACTAAAAACCATAAAAATCACACATTCTTTTTTTGAAAACCAAAAAGTTTTAGAAGTGGCTCATGGCACAACAGTCCTCCCTATCAATCAAATTCAGACTACTGCTTAGCTTAAAACACCAACCTTTGCTTCAAATATTTTGAAGAAAAAAAAATTGAAATCATTATTAACTTTTCGTTTGACAATTAATGCAGAAATTTGTGCGGAAGTATTTTCCAAAAAGTTTAGTATGAACTTTTGGAAAATTGCATTGAACAAAACAAAGCCTTTAACAGGCAAATGGTTCCAGTTAATCTCCATACTAGCCTTCTCGTCACCCATTCGAACCGCTCTCCAGCAGCTCAGAGTGTCAACTGTCCTACCAATACAATACCAGAGGAATAAGCTACACCAGACAAAGTAAACTAGAGACGTATACGCGCGAAGACCCCCTCCATACGACATAGGCAGGACATCCATTCACGATTACCTGTAGGTCCGCAGTGGTTTACCTGCGCTGACCCGAGGTGTGACCCGCCTGGTTTTTCTCACGCCCGCCCCTTCCAGGTGTGGCCTTGAGTCTATCTATCCGAACGCATTGTATCCGGTTACGAGGAAGAAGTCCCCTTCTTGTTCGCATTTGTAGTCATGTTCTTCCACTCTAGGCAAGAGGGAAGAAAGGGTTAATTGCTCTGAAGCAGAATGCCTGAGCCTCCCCCGACCTGTATTCTTTCAAAATCAATAATGGTGCTGCCGATTACTGACTCAAATAATCTTGTAGTATCACTTCATGTCACGCGTTACACAAATGTTTGGAAAGTTGGTGTAAAGCATTACACTGGATAGATGTTTTTTTTTTTGTCATTGATAGTTTTTTATTGCATTTTGGTAAGGTACCACTCTTGGTAAGAGGGAAGAAAGGGTTAATTGCTCTGAAGCATAATGCCTGAGCCTCCCCCAAACTTGTCTTCTTTCAAAATCAATGATGGTGCTGCCGACTACTGACCTAAGTATTGTAACATTTCATGTCACGTGTTGCACAAATGTTTGGAAAGTTGATGTAAAGAATCACTGGATAGACTTTTTGTATTTTTGTCATTCGTAGTTTTTTTTATTGGGAAAGAAGGGAGTTAAAAATCAAATATAAATAATCTATAGAAATGGGGCACATCCGATTTGATATCCACTCTATTTGTCATATATGGCAGTATTTCTCAACCCTTTTCATCCCCCTTAGTTTTTTGTGTGTGTGTGCGTGTGTTTGTGTGTGCATCAATAACTAAGTTGTGTACCCCAGGTTCCAGGTAAAGTTTAGCTATTAAACTTAAATTTAATTGAGAATAGGGTAGTTTAAGTTAAAAACAGTAAATCATTTTAAAGGACATTTTATTACAAAGCGCATTTTATTAAAAAGCTTGTATCAGTCAGACAAAATTCGAAAAGTCTCAGGAACAAATAAGGGGCAACGCTGGGCTTGTATTTCTTTGCAAAAATGTTTGACTCCAGCTTGGTCAAATGCAGCCGGAAACCATCCTTCAGCTGTAATTTTGTTTTTATGTCCTTTAAGTTAGTACTACCGGAAAAACCATTTATTTTTCGCACTAGAGGTTGCCGTTAACCCCAGATGAGCAATACCTGATAGTTCGTAGTGCTTGTTTTCAGTATCAGTTCAGAAATGAATCAACAAAATGTTGCGGTACTTTTGTTTCAATGTAGGATCTCACGATGATTCTTAAATATTCGTCACAATTAAACAATACCATGTATCAACATAATTAATCTTAATATATAAAAATCTTCTGTACGGACGTTTGACACCATAAGGCTTTTAAACGGCTGGGCCGATTTTGATCAAATTTTTTGTGTGTAATTAAGTTGTGGCAAGTATTGTTTCGAAGCGCGATGGATCGAATCGGAAACGTTTTTGTTAATTAACTAATTTAAACACTGGATGGGTATATCTCCCAAATGATTAATATTTATTTTAACCTATTATTGAGCGAGAACTGAAATAAATATTTAACCCGTTGCCAAAGGACAAGGAGTTGTTTATCTTTGGAGGAAAGAACAAACTAGGCAATATATGAAGTTTAAAAAGTTTTCGTTCAAAAGATCGGACAGTTAATCGGTCGGAGTTGACTTCGCTCACTGATCGGCTGGATTACAGTAACGTGGTGGCTTGGCGACTTTGGCTATAAGCAATAGAGTTGCGTGATCATTTGTTCACATTTTAAAGCTACTGTTAGTGTAATTTATTGTATTTTTTGTTCATTTGGCGAAATATTTCGAATTGCAAAGAATTGTTTTTCGTTTTTAAAGAGTTTTTAGTCATTTTAGTTGAAGAATGTGTTTATTTCACATCGGGAAGGGGGAAGGGAGGGATGAGTGATTTTTGCTTATTCAGAGAACTGTTTTCACCGTTATAATTTTTCTAAACGATATCCTTTCGATTGTTTTATTCTTTTTCATATGAGGGATGTTGCAGCGGGATTTTCCGTTTGTTCTAGATGGGTAGTTAGTTTTTTACACTTAATATCTGAGGATGCTTTTCATTCTTTGAGTATGGCTGAAGGAACAAACTATCAAGTACAAGAGAAAAAATAGTTAACAAAACAACTGCTCAGTGGGCATTAGATAAATCAAGTTGTAATAAATATACGCATTCTGACACCAAAGCAGCTTAAAACGTTTACTTATTTTTTTCAACAGAACGGTTCAAACACCTGATAATTTATTGAATTTTTTTTCAGTTTGAACAGAACAACGTCTGTCGGGTCTTCTAGTTTTATATAAATATTGATCAAAACCTTTTACATTTTCACCACCGGTTGGGTGCCATTAACTTATGTGGTATTTAAATAGCTTTACTAAAAGTAAGCATTTTAAGGATGACACAGTTTATCAGCGTGACATTTTTGAAAAAATCAATTTTGTTCGCATTTAATTACTTTAAAAGCATTCAACCTGTTACTTATTTATTTTTTTCATATTGTATTCCTACTAGGTTGTTAAAGGTCAGTTTTGAACCCGTTATCGCATTTTCATGATCAAAATTTTGAGCTTATTCTGCAGCGTGCGGAATATTCATCTCTTGAAAACTGGACATGATTGGATGTTAGAATTTTGTCATTACGAAAAAAGGTAACTCCATGTTTAAACAAATAATAGGTCCAGGAGTTCTAGCTCACGCCATTCCAGGAAAAAAAAGTTTAAGTAGTTTAAAATGAGCTTGAATTTTTACTTGCTCAGCCATTTTAAAAAACTTGCATGTCCGGCAAACGGCGTTTCCCACTATTGTGATAGTCAAACTTTTACTGTACTGGGTTGACTCTTAAAAAGCTTGCATTTAATTTTTAACACTAAAAATTGAACGACATAAAAGAAATGGTCTGAAATTAGGGACAATTGACTCGTTTTCAATCTTTAAGGAAATTAAGAAATTTTAAGACAACTTCAAGCCCTGATATGTTATCTAAATTGGACATCAGTCGCGACCAGATAGGTATAAGTAGAGTTAATTTTTAAATAAAACGGTAGGTGGACTATTTCCTGTATTAATGCATTATTATCCTCCACAATATCTACAATTGGAGAAAAAGTAATATTTAATGCTTATTAACATACGCACACTCACGTAAGGCAAAAGTTTTTTATGCTTATAAGTGTAGTAATAAAAACTACTTACGAAAGGATCCACTTTGTCGGTAAATTCATTTGCCCTTGAGACTTATTAGCGCTAAGATTTTAAAACTTTTTTAAGAAACTTATTTAATTAATGTCCTAAATATTCAAACATCAAGCAGGTTTTTAATGAAAGATGATTTTCGGAGTGGTATAAAATTGACACAATGAATCCATGATAAGTTTGTAGTAGTAAATCAGTAAAACACCTAGACGGCTATATCGCTAAATCGAGTACTAATTACAGCGGAGTTGCAACTTTTACGAGAAATACATATCAAACGTAACATTTAAAGAATTCGAATAGCTATTTGAGTTCTGTAGATAGTAATAACCTTTAATAATAATAACTGAATGTACAATTTATTGGAAACAAGCTTGTTATGAACTTCAAACACTAGTAGAACTCAACACTACATTTTATTTTCATTTTCCGGTTTAGGATTACTATTCGTCAACCAAAGTGAAGGGAGAGCGAACGAGATATATTTTCCTGCGAAAAAGGAAGAGAAAAGGAAAATAACGCGAAAAGTAGAATCAAAGTCATAGAAAGGGAATATCGATGCTTTTGAGGTAAATTTTAAAGTTTATAAGAATGACATTTTTTTTTCAAAACTTAATTATCAGAAAGAATCCATAAAAAATCTAAACACTAGTAAACTATGTAATCATTTACAATTAAAAACTATTCAGTTACTTTTACCAATAGATTCGAGAGGATTTTTTTGACTTAAATTTGAAATATTACTGCTTTATTTTTGAAAAGCAGATTAAGAAACTAACAAGATCAAGGTAAATTTTTTGAGAAAATTTATGAAGTTATTTCAGGTAGAAAGATTGTGAAATCGAAATTGGTAAAAGATTATACAGAGCAGGGGTTTAAATTAATTCTTAATTTATAATAAATATATAAAATAGTAAACTACGTTAGCTTATTCATTAAAAAAAAATTAAATATGGCTAGAAGAAAAAGTGTAAGCAAGTTATAACTATCAAGAACATCTAAATATTGATGATAATAAATAAATAAATAAATAATATAAATAAAATAAATATTATGCGGCACAAAAAATCCTATTCAGTCGTAAAAAAAAGAGTAGAATAAATTTACTTTATGATTTTAAACAACGATAGTTTTTATGCAATGGTACAGAGAAAATTTATAAAAATAGGCAGAAAAAAATGAGCACATGAAATGTTTTTCAACGTTTAAATCTTAACATCAATTAACAAAAAAATGTCGTATGAATATGAGGTGTGCACCATACTTCATAAGTTTCAAGAATATTTTTTATGATATCGTAAAAAAAAAAATAAAAAAGGAATAAATGTAAAAAGAAAAAGTTAAATTATACGTAACCGCTGTACAGTCATAGTCAGAAAAACAAACGGTATGTGAAATGTTTAATGATTTTATTAAACAGAAAACAATACTTTTCATTGCCAGAGTTCAATGTGTGCACCGTATATTGCTCGAATCATATGTGTAAACGGTACTGAAAATCATCCCATATCCACAAACGGTACACACACATTGAACTCTGGTAATGAAAGGTATTGCTTAAATTAAATGATTAAACGCCTCACATGATGTGTTTTTCTTACTGAGACGATTACAGCGATTACGTTTTCCTATGAATTTTTGAAATGTGTCGTGGACTTTTCGGACACCCTGTTTTTCTTTTGAACTATATTCAGTTTAAGAACCAAAGAATACGTTATGGAAATCGATATCCGATTTTAAAGAAAAATTCACTACATTAATATTGAACTCTCAATAACAATTTTATGCAATAGAGGAAAACAAACCAATACAAGTGAATAGAAAAAGGTTTCAGCCCTTCTGTATTTTTCAGGATTCAAGTTATATATTTTTTACAAATTAATATTAAATATTAACCAAATTTTATTCAAAAACGGAATAGATTACGCACATTCACCATAGATCATGATGAAAAGCTCAAAGCAATTACATTTTAATTTTCAATTAATTTCTTCACGCGATGGAGCAAAAGAAATTCATAATCATGAGTAGAAAATAATAGAGCACAATTATTATTTTTCAAGACCTTAATGCAGACAGGAGCACAACGAATAATCTCAAAATTACATTACGCATACAAAATAAGAAAGAAACCGTTAAAACAATTCCAATCCATCACAACGAGAAGTTCAGTTCATTATATTTTAATTTTTACTTACAAAAGTTAATGTTATCAGAGAAATCAAAAAAATTCATTGGAAGTACATTACACTTTCGCTAGATTCCCTTCTAAGAAAGAATATATTACGAAATTCATACAACATAATAGAAAACACAGTATGCATTCATATTTTAATTTTATTTACAATTATCGCTACCCGATAGAGTGAAAGAAATTCCGAAGATATATGCAGAAAAAAAAGTAAGTGCATTAATGCTTTTAAAGCAGATCTAAAATTGATAGGCGAACAATAAACCTCTCCTCTTCTCCAGACAAGACAAAGAGCCTCTAAGTTGTATTAATCAAAGCCTTTAGAACTCAGAAATGTCGTGAGGACCATGGGTCGCAAAACATTTAAATACCTTTTAACAACAGGGGAACAAAACGAAATCTTCACGCACCGGTGAACGAACATTAAATAAACGAACAAAATGGCAAACACGCGAAACAATAAAGAATAAATCGCTTTACCAGGTGACCAGAGAAGGTATGCTGGGCTGTCCTCGGCCAGATACTTTTTTATACATATCCGCCGTTCACACACACACACACTCGCAATTAAAAAATTGTTGTCTACGAAGCCATTATGCGTCATTAAGAGTATGTTAACCCTTTAAGTAGGTGCACTTGCTTTGGCACGGTTGAGCTATCGGCTGATAGTCGAGGGCTTACTTGCGTTCCACTCAATTAAAAGCAGAAATATGAGACTATAACAAGTGCACTTTTCACAGCAATTAAACGAGGCTCAAATTAATTTGTAGGAAAGGATATTTTAAGGCACTTTTATAGTGTTGTGTATATAAAACATGTACGTCTTAATCTTTTTAATCCTTTGTAGTTACATTTCACTTTGGGGGAAGTCCCCCCTTTTTTTTATGAACACGGTGGCTGCCAACTATGAAATATGTCGCAGTCTAGCTTTATGGGTAATTTTTCCACTACAAGTTTTCGCAGTTGCTTCGGGTCTCTTTCAGACGCAATTCACGGTGTTCACGTCTAGCTGAGGTTATATATCTTCTGCGAAAAGCATAACACGACGTACAGAAAAATTATGGATACATGCACAGAAAGATGTATATGCATGTATTCATTAAAAGGTGGAAGTAAACCGTCAAAAAATAGAACGCTTTCAGAGAACTTTTTTAATACATTCATCTCTACTAAGATGTTTTCTGTCCTTTTTAAAGAAAGAGCAGAAAATACTACTTATTTTATTTTATTTTTTATTTGTTTTTTTTTAAGTGCTAAAGTCTGGAAAATAATTATCATGTGAGTTGCATAAAAGATTCTCCTGGCGTTTAATATTTTATAGTTTTTTCGTACGTGTGTTTTTTGCCATTTCTTTATTCAAAAAAAAATATTATCAATTCCTCAGCGCAAAATTTTTTCATAATTAAAGAGTATTTTCTTTGCATAATGGAATTTAGAGATTTTTTAAAGAAAATATTTCTTTTACAGCCCCCCCCCCCCCTTTATAATATTTTAAAATAATGCCTTCAACTTTTCACCTGTGAATAGGCCTGGAGAACACATGAACAAGATTAAAAAATGCAGCACAAGGATCATATTTTAGAGAATTCTAGTATATGCGTGTAATACCAATTTCATTGAAAGGTTTGTAATCTATACTGTGTTAGCTTAAATTGTTTAGCAACTGAGCTATTAAGAAAATATTTTGCCTTAAATACACTCAGTGATGTTCCCATCAATTTTTCTGAGGGTATTGTACTCCCAGTAATCCATTACGCAGAATTTGTGTATGTGATCATAACATAGTACGTCACAATATGAAAATTTATGAAACTTGAGGGTATACGCTATATGTGTAAAAATGTTTGAGAGTGTACGGCGAATATGGAGTATACCCTATGGGAACACCAATGAATACACTCATGTTTGTGAAAATTGCAACAACATGAAGGACTCATTATAAAGGAACAAAATTTATAGCACATATTACTCACAGTGCTACAAATAAACGATCAAAATTACAGATCAATGGAACGGAAATAGCTGGCTTAAATTAATATCAAATGTAGCTACCCCGCACAATTATGCGAGCCAGTACGCGTTTTGGCATCGAATCATAAAGGTGCTGAATGCCACGATTGGAAATAACATCCCATATGGCTTTAATCTGAAACCAAAGTTCATTCGTACCAACTGCCGGACGAGACAAATGGGCGAGTCTCCGACCAACGCAATCCGAGACATAGTTGACGAGCGTCATATCCGGCGAACGGGCAGACCAAGGAAGTAGCGTAACCTGTCGTGCACCGAAGAACTCTTGTACGTTACGTATGAAATGTGGACGTGCATTGTCCTGCTGAAACACTGCACCAGGAATGCTCTGAAAAAGGGCAGTACCTACGGCGTCACAACGTCCATGAAGTAGCGCTCGCTATTGAGTTACCCGTAATTCGGAATAGATGAGACTGCCCTTGATATTCAATTGCGCTACAGCCCACGGCGCCTGGCGTTATGCCGGTATGACATCGGATTACACACTCTGGAAGGTGACGTTCCCCTGTGTAACTTCGGACGCGTACACGTCCATCGTTACAGTGCAAATTAAATGTGGACTCATCCGAGAAGACGACCTGTTCCTAGTTCGCACGCCATTGGGTGTGTTGGTGGGTCCATTGAAGCCAGAAGTGACAATGGTTGAGGGTAAAGGGAATCCTGTATTGGCCCTAGCATGCAGGTCCTGGCGCACTTAATGTCGACGAACCGAGGATACAGCAAGTATGACACCTGTAGCCACACTCCAACATTGTGCTAGCGTACGAGAGAACGCTATACAATCCGTCACAGCTAGTAGTACAGTAAAATTAGGTGAAACCTGTTGCAAATTACTTCTTACCCTTCCAGCAAGAAGGGGTAAAAAGTCCCAGCACTTTGCGCGTCGGGTTTTGAGGGGAAGGGGGGGGGGACGAAATAATCCTCTATCTAAATAAAAATAATTTCTATTACTTAAAAAAAAATCTCAAACTTCGCAGAAACCATTTTATAATAGTAAAATAATAAACTCTCACAGAAAAAAATTCTAATTAACAGGGGTGCACAAACGGGGGGGGGGGGGGTCATAGAGCAGCTTTGCGTCATTGGAATTTTTAAGGCAGTTTTTTCTTTTTTGAGGGCTTTTATTCTGGATGGATACTCCGTCACACTTAAGGGGTGCGCCATCGCATTTTTTTTTGGGGGGGGGGGAGGGACCCTGAATGTACATTCTAAAATCAACTATTGCAGTGAAGTTCACGAAAAAATTTGCCTGATTTAAACTTTTCCAAAGTACAAAATGCCACACAATGATATGGTAATGTCAGAATGATAATTCTAAAAGATCTAAGCGAGCTCAGTAACCAAATTATTTGTGACTGGAGTTATTAAACTGTTTAGAGTGCTGGAAAACAAAATTCCTGTGCAGCATAAAAAAGGTCCAAATTGACCGAAGTTTCCCTACTTCTTCTTGATTAACAAACTTCAACTATTCTACAAACTTTTGCCATCACCGTAAGGGGGGACAAACTGAAATTGCCAATAGTGAGACGGACAATGCTGCAATTCTGCACCTTCTAAGTCGGTGGGGGTTCTCATTTGCAAACACCGAGCTACCTCTCTTTTACGCAGCTGGTTATGTGAGTTATGATAAATATGCGGACATATACTTTCAACACTACCTCAAACTTTTGAGTACATTATGCGATAAAAAAAATTTGATCTCATCAAACATCATCTAAAACATCAGCTATCCAACGATCTAACGCAGTGACAAGTTCAGGTGGTCTAGAACCTGTAGTGATTCAACGGTAGAACAAGTCTTGATGAGAGCAATGAGCAATACAACAATAGAATGCTAAATATTTACACCTTTTTGTCTCTCAGTTTGGAAATCACTATCCGTGTCTAAAGCCCCCAGAAATTTCTTCCCTCTTAAGTTGGTAGTGGTATTGCTCGCTGATGATAAGGTGAGTTGCGATGAGACCTTTAACGTTCGGGTAGTAACATCAAAGGATATTGAAGAAAAACAATTTTGTGGCATTTCTTTCTGAAGGAGGTAAACAGTTATGTCTTTAGCTTATGTTACGAGAGTAGTTACTGTCTGTAAAGATCTGTAAGACCAAACCATCTTTTACACCGAATGGTATGAACAGTAAAGATGGAATAACAAATTGTTAAAAACTTCTGGTACGAGTTATGCGCTGATCCTCCATCAGTATTCGATGAATCTGGTTTCAGAAGGAAAGAAATCTTGTATCGTAAAAGTGCTATTATCTGAAGCAAAAGGTTCTTCCACCATCACAGAACGAACAGCTGGTGTCATATATGAGGCAGTGAGGGGGGACAAAGGGATGTAAGTGGACATTTTCAAGTTTTGAATAAAACGCGAATAAAGATAAGATCCTAGGTAGGCTTTCATTGATTTTCTTTTCTAAATCTTGCTGTATAGAAACAACTACCAGGTCTTCTAGTACCATCTCTTGCCTCAAGATAGAGGAGAGGTTCACCAACCATTTGTACTGGTTATCTCCAAATTTTTAAATTTGCCACTTGCATTCTTTTGCTTCTCACTGCCTCATATGTAATAGATGGAAGATACCTGCTTGATCATATTTTTGGTAATGATCTGTAAGCTTCAAGGAAATAAGCCAGCAATGCAGTGTATAGGTCACTTGTAAATATGGGAAAGCTAGTGTCATTTTTGATGGGTGCAAAGAAAGCATCACACAAATATAATCTGCGTCCTATTACAACAGTCAAGTCTTCTGCTCTAGAAGACTTTCTGCGTCTCAAATCTTGTGCTTGCTCTGAGGAGTTCATTGGATATACTGAATGCTTGAAAAGTCTGAAAGTGGACTCAAGTGCTCAATTATATGCACAAACTGTGTTAGACATAGCTGCAACAATAACGATTTTGCTGAGGATCTAGATTCCAAAAACCATCTTGATAACGAAGACTTTTGGTTACAAACTTAGGAGAAATCATTTAAAAACAAAAAACAGGTCAGCGTAATTTTTCTGGCCATTTAATCAAATGTGCACCATTAGTGGGGGTGGGGGGGGAAGGATAATATTTTAGTATATAATTTCGTTTTGGGAGGTGAGCTACTGTTCTTATGGGGTGGACAGTCCTGATTTAATGCATTTTTGATTTGCTTGAAATAATACTTCTACTTGAAATAAAAGGGGGGGGGGATGAAGATTTATTTTATTTGCCGGAGGGGGGGGGGGGTGCTGTAGCTTTGAGAGGAGATGCACCATCAATCTTGGAAGATGGACACACTCGATTTCTAACTTTAACTTATCATAAAATAATGTTTCCATATGAAATGTATGGAGGGGGGTTCGGGGGTACTGCTTCGTTTTACGGGGATAGGGGGGGGGGGGCTCTGTAGCATTGGTGGGTTATGTCATCCCTCTTGGAGCTCAAACACCTTTAATTTCTTGCTTTTAAATTTAGTAAAACTTAATATTCTCACTTTAAATTTACTCTAAAAATTCTGGAAAAATACCCAAAACAGCAATTTTTAGATGCCCCCCCATTCCAAAACCCGACGCACAATAGGGTGGGACTTTTTACCTGTTCTTATTGGGAGGGTAATAAACAATTTGCACCAGGTTTAGCTTTTTCTCTTTGGATGTTTGGGTCCGAACCCCATTTTTATTGTACTATAGGCGGGTGAGGTGTCGATAATCTCGTGGCGTCGTTCAGTGGCGTGGGTTGGCGCGAGTCCTTCGTCTAATTGCATCGTCCTTTGTCCATCTTTTACAAATACGCATCAGAGTTGAGGCACTGCGCCTCGTGCGGGCCCTTTTTTCTCTGTACGTAAGTTTACCCTCACGCAGCAGATCATGCGGCCCCATTCGAACTCCATTTCTCGTTCGTATGACGCTCTGCGTTTTGAACGTGGCATATTGAGTACTAGAGAAACATCTATTATCGGCCGATAATCCTACAATGATTTCAAAAAACTTTTACAGCCCTTTATATACGCCGCAGTTCAGAGGGCGTAACACGGTCGGCCATGCGCGACGTATCTGTAATTCTAATTATGCTATACATTTCCTGTAAATTTCAGTTCATTTGCATAATTCCTTCTTGGTGTTGCAATTTTCACAAACATGAGTGTATATAACTGATCAATGTCAAATTTTAAAATATCGCTGCCTGTTCTGGTTCCTGAATAGACATGAAAAAACAAAAAGACAACATTGCACAAAAAAATATTTTATCACGCAAAAATAATTCTTATTATATGTTACTTTTAAGCTTGCTTCAGACAAAGTGTGATAGTGTATTTGAAAATGACATTAAACTTCATTCTTTAATTTAATGAACACATTTTGTCTTTTTATTTCCAGATGCAAGTATAATATAACACTAAATTGCTAACAACAATTGCTAAGTATCAAAACAATTAAAAAATAAGGTAACTGATTATAATAAATTTTAATAAATTAGTAACAGTTCAGAATAAAAACACAAACTGATTATAGAAACATATTAGTAATAAATATTTACGCTTTTTTTTTTACCACTTATAATATCCAACATTTCTATTAACGTTCCAGCCGAGGATTTGGGAACTATTCACATGTGCTGTATTTACAAGTGCCCCATTATCTACCCCATAAAATAAATTTGCAAAAATAAAGAATTCTTAAGTTAATAAACAAATTTAAACATTCTTATACATAGACTTGAATGTTCATATAAGAAATATGTGCAATAATTAAGTTTAGCATTTTAATTACTTTAAATTGTTTACTTCATAATTTGTCAAGAATTTTTGTTTGAAGTTATCTTAGTCAAAAACATCATGTTTACATGTACCACTTATGTGGCACATGTATATGCTCTTTCCCTTACATTTTGTGCTTTATTCTAATTTTCTAACTTATTTTAAGAGATTAAAATACTTTCATGGAAAGCATCTTTACACTCTAATCAACGATAATTCAATTCAAATTCAATTTTTTACATTAAAAATAATACTGCATAACACTATTTTAAAAAAAATATGATGTTTAGCTCTCATACCTATTTCAGTACTAAAAAACGGGGAAAAAAAAAGAACAAGTATATCAATAAATTCGCAGTAAATAGTGGAATAATAATTATAACTTATAAGTTCTTACATACTAAAGAAATCTTCCGCCTCTTAATTTTTCAATCTCGATATAAAGAAAGTCATAGAATTTGAATACTACTAGTTTATTCTTAACTAGCTGCGTTGCCCGGCTTTGCCTGGTATACCTTGAAAATAAAAATTGTGTCAAGTGACGCATATTCAACAATCAGGCTTAAAAATAAATTAAAAAAAAGAAAAAAAAAACATCATGATTTCCCTTCCAAACAATGACGACAGATATGAAAATACTTTAAAGAAATTAAATCCAGAAAGATGGATTTAAAATGCGTAACAATGGAAACACAAAATAAAATAAGTTTAAGGAATTAAAATGCGAAAGAAAATGGTTCACAATTTGAATGGAATCGAGATTTCTTAAACTTGATTTAAAAAGGCTTGTGATTTTTTTTCCTTCGAGATAAAAGCTTATTTTTTCGACCATAGGTCAAGTTAGATCTGAAGTAAAAAAGGTCGCTTTTTCCCATGACGCCAAACAGAAAGCTGTGGGACAATTCCTTCACTTTTTATTGATTTATTTAATGAAGAAAGTAGTGCCTAAATTTCAGCTAAGACTAAAAAAATTCGAGCTAAAAACGCAAATAACTCCCGCCGTAATAAAGTTAGAGCATTGAAACAAATTGCGTAGAACGCGGAAAATTCTACCCTTTCTAACGATATTTAATATTTATATGTGCAAGTAATTTTTCACCCCCATATTTAAGAATTTATGTGTAAATTGGACGTAAATTGGACGTAATAAAAGAACTATTCATCGAATTTTATTCGACCTGGTCTGCAAACATTTTCAGGACTTAAAAGGAACAAACTGTGAAAATTTCAGCGCAACCGGCCGGGTAGTTCTCGAGTTTTGCGAGTTCAAACACAGACGCTTTTTGGGGACTTCATTTTTAGCCTACTTTCAAAGTAAAAGTCAGAAAAAGAAGAAAAAAGCATGAAAGAAGGCTTAATGCATCTTAAAAATATCGCAAAAAACAAAAAAAAGTCAAAAATAAATAAAATAATTAAATAAATATTGAAAAATTAAAAATGGGAAAGTAGGGTAATGAGATGGGGAAAAATGTCTGTCGGTCTGTCTGTCCCCCCCCCCTAATAACTTTTGAATGAATAGTCCGATTCGAACAAACTTTTTTTTTTTTGGTTCGAAAGATCTCGGCGAGGACACCTCATTCCCATATTTCACTTTTTGATCTGAACTATTTTTCGTTCAATTTTGAAGAGTTCAAAAAAACTTAACATTAGCGCCTACAGGGAAATTCAAGGCAATTCCGAACTCTGAGGCGAATTTGCTTCAAACAAACTTTGTAGGAAAAAGATTTTGATGAAAAACTTGTAAATAAAATATCTTTTTGATTTGAACAATTTTCCGTTCAATTTTGAACAGTTCAAATCCCTTAACAAATAGCGTCTACAGGGAAACTGAAAGTCAATGTTGATTCCGTACTTGAAGGCGGATTTACTTCAAACAAATTTTGTTGGAAATAACTCTTGACGCCAAACTCCAGACTTCGACTCCGAGAATTTAGGAGCACTTGACTCCGACTCCGACTCCTGTGCCCGACAATTAATCGGACTCTGACTCCCCGACTTCGACTCTGACTTCGTAGTTTTGGCAAAAATTTATACACGGAGGACAAATGACTGACTCCGATTCTTAAACATTCGACTCCGACTCCTTTATCTCAAAATGAGATTGACTCCGACTCCGAAGCTATGGTTTTAAATGTGAAATAATTATTGTTGATATGACTTGTTTTTATTTTTACGCTAAAATTTCAATTTAGGTACTCAGTTTTTGGCGAATAAACTCGAAGTCATTTATGTTTCTACATAAAGATATGCGCAGACGATTTTTTTTTTTTTTTTTGACACAGAAAATTATTTCTTTAAGTTGACATTTTATTGTTTTTTTTTTTGTTTTTGTTTTGGTAAGTGCATTATTCATTTAAAAAAATGTTTTTGGCAACAGGGGAAAAAGAAACGATTTTTTTTTTGATATGATGTATTTATTTTAATGTGCTTATTAATTTTAATTATTATTTTTTCGTTTTGAAAGCTGTTAAAGATTTTTTTTAATGGAAAAAGTGTATTAGCTGCTTTGTTTAAAAGTTGCTGCTATTTTATTTTTTCGTTTTTTATTTTTCGTTTTTTTTTTTACGCATTTAATTTTTTTTAGATGAGTGAGGAATATTTTATTCCTAGAAATCAGCTTAAAGTATTTTAAAAATATATTTGAAAAAATTTGCGATTTTAGCTATTTTTGAGAATATTAATCAGGTACTAGAAAGTGGTATGGGTATACGGGAAAGACTACTATGTAGAGAAGACTCCGAATCGATTGATGCCTTACGGGAATTTTCCGTTACGTCTTTTTCATAATACCTCAAAACAAGAATGTAAACTCTTTACACATGATATTTTCACTTGCATTAAAACAATCCCATTTCCATGTTTTCCCCTTCGTTTTAAGTTTTTCGCTAATAACGCGCAGGTCACAGGTTTGATCCTTCCATATTCAGTTCTCAAATGACTAATTTTCCTCAGCTTAATGTTGATCCAAATTTCCAAGAATATATAGTCTTAACTCTTATTAGGGGCGTGATTCTAAATCTCAGCTGTGCTGCGTTGGTATCAAAGGGGGAAAAAAACAAAACGCTTAACTTAACATTATAAATCGCATTTTCTCGAGCGAAAAAAAAAGGGGGGAGGGGAATGATATGCAGTAATTTATTTCATACGTCACAAAAATTTCAAAAGTAGGACATTATTTAACGACTTTTTTACCGCTAACAGCGGTAAAAAAGGAAAGAAGCCAACAAATTTAAATTCCAAAATCTGTTTTTTTTTTTTTTTTTTTTTTTTTTTTTTTTTTTTTTTTTTTTTTTTTTTTTTTTTTTTTTTTTTTGTATGCCTGTAAGTTAAAGTAAATAAAAATATGCATTGAACTCAAACTATTCGTAATAAAAACTTCATTTGAAGTTGTAGTTTACTGATATGCCTAACAGTTTAAATGATAGAACTTGACACCGTTTTCATATTAACTTCTTTTTATGTAAAAGATGCGTATTCTGTTTTCAGGAATTTTTTTCTAACATCAGAAAGATATATTTGAAATAATTTGCTGCCTAAGCCAAATTAAGAGAGCTGAAAATCGATGTTGTTACACGGGAAAGTACGCTCATTCACTTCTAAATAAATTTTTTCAATAGAAATGTAAAAATCTCCTCTTTTCAATTTGCTTCAGAGCACACGAAAGAAATAGTAAGCCAAAGTAAAAGCATGCACTTTTTTTCTTCTTCTAAATGTATTGCTTTTGAATTTTTTTGACATCCATACAGAAAAACCGCTTGGATTTTTTCAAGGGGTGAAAATATTCTGCAATTTCTTAAGAGAAAATTTTATTTTGGAGAGAGACATACGAAAACAGTGTAGACTATAGTGGTGACGATCACTTTCATTCAAAAGTTGACTATCTAAGGATGAAATAGAAGATAGCAAGAAAAGAAGAGGTGTGCGGGCATCTCCCCCCCCCCCCCAGCAATTAGAATGCTTGATATTTTGTACATTGAAAAAGTAACAAAACATTCAAAAGTAGTATTTTAAAAATTCCAATAGCTCCCCCCTCCCCCTTGCTATTTTTTAACGATTCATTTTAACCAAATCATTAACAAATGAGCCTAGCCCCTCAAAATTTGAGAAATCCCAACAAAAAATGGGATAGAGAGAGAGAGAGAGAAGCGCTGGAAGTTCCGCAATTTCATTTTTGGGTTTTATAGCAAATAAAAACCCCGTTCTTTACGTAAGTAGTTTTAAAAGGCTTTAATTTCATTGCAAAGAATTGCGAGGAGGGGAGACATACCACAAATGAGCGAAGAGCCTTCAGATCAGTCATAAACACGCCAGTACGACTAAAAAACTGCTATACCTAGGTTGTATTTTATTTCCTTTCCCTTCTGCAGTTCAATCCCCATTAATTATGGACACTTCCCGATTATTTCGGTGAAATATATCGATAACGTCTCCTAATCGACTTCTCATGTGTAAAATTACTTATACGCGACCTCCAAGCATCGCTTAGCGTGAGGCACATGCTAAAAAAAACATATATATAAATGACCGTATCGAAATACGTACCGATGTAAACATAAAAGAAAAAAACAATTTCAAAAGGGGAAATTCTTTTAGCTGTCTCATAACTGATAGTTCTTGCAGTGTATGTCTTTATTGGTGTCAATCACGTGCTTAATATAGAGTAATAATCATTATTACAGAGAGAGTCTGCTTTCATTAAAAGATAGTTTTTAGCTCGCGCGTTTTCTTGGTTTTTTCTTTGTTCCCCGCACAGGTGTTCAAGAACATTTAGAGTTGACATAGCTAATCGATGGTTACTCGAGTGTAAGAAAGATCACAAAAACTAACAAAAGAGATTGATTAGAAATAAAATTGAAACTGTATGAATATGGCAGATTAAATAAATGAATTAGAAGTCATTAGATTTTATTGCTATTAAATTGCCATTCTTTGTTTTTATTTAGTTTAAATATTAAATTTGTAAATAAATTTAATGATGCCTTTCCTTTTGGCGGATTGCTCTGCCGTTATTTCGTGCTTTTGATAGCACACTTGTTTACGTCATTCGAGACGTGCCTAATCTATATACATGGCTTAGCTATCTATATAAATGGATACTTCTGAATGTATGGATGTCCGGGGTAAACTTCAAAACTACTGGACCGATTTTAACAATTTTTTCACCACAAGTACCTACATTATCGGGAAGTAACATAGGCTATAATTTATTTCTAAAAAACTTAGTTTAAAAAAGTTATGATGGAAGACAGCAAATTTCATGCAATTTCCTCATTAAATGATTAAATATGAAACCCCATTGCTACAAAAATGTGTTGCCTTACAACAGAAATATTAATAGTAATCATAATGAAAATTTTTAATCAAGGCTTCTCCGGAGAAAACATGAATTTAAAGTCATTTGAATATTTGGGAACTTTACTTTTTGCACACTTAGGAAAACTAGTAGAGTAGAGATTTTTTTTTTGTGTGTGTGTGTGTGTGTTATATAATTAAATAAAGCGCACGGTTTTTTTTAGTTATCTTTTGTTTTTGTTAGTTCATATTTTGGAAATTCTTCAAATTTTTATATGCTTAAATGTCGTGCTTTCGTTTCTAACTTAATACTGTTTCCTTCTTTAAACTTATGCTCTTTTACTTTTATGGGTAAGGAAGAAGCTCGATTTTTAACCACGTCAAAGCGTTGTGTTTTGAGTTCTTTCAGTTAAAATAGAAAACGAATGAAGTAGCGATTGTTTCTCACAATTATTACTGACCCAGGCAACGCCGAGTAATTTTGCTAGTTTAATATAAAACTTGAATATGAGGCAGTGAGAAGCAAAGGGATGTAAGTGGAAATTTTCAAGTTTTGAGTAAAACGCACATAAAGATTACGTTCTAGGTAGGCTTTCCTTAATTTTTTTTCTAAATCATGCTATACAGCAGCACCTACCAGGTCTACTAGTATTATCTCTTACCCCAAGACAGAGGGGTTCACCTACCGTTTGCACTGGTTATCTCCAAATTTTTAATTTTGCCACTTGCATCCCTTTGCTTCTCACTACCTCAATTCATTTTTGACAGATTAAAGTTTGCGCAATCAATAATTGCAGCCAAGTGGTTAAAACATTTAGTCACAATAGATACAATGCGTCTTGATTCATACTTAAAATTTTGCATACATTTTTGCTTACCATCTCAAATTTCTTATTCATACTGATATTAAGCACTGTTACCAATTCGTACCTTCATATATTTTTTGCGGCAGTTTATTGCGTTAGTATATTGTGAACTCTCCCCATAGAGCGAACTTTATCTTCAGATAAAAGAAAGAAATAAGAATTTATTAGTTTTGAATGAAATATGGCATTTTCTTTATAAATGAATGAGTTTATTGAAAAACATTTGCACAAACAAATTTAGCTATTTTCTTCAGAATTGGGTGTCTTGATCGATAAAACTTTGTATTTTTAAAAAAAATTATTTATTGTACATTTTTCTATGGCAACGATTCTGAATCTGTGGTTTGGCAGATCGGCACCAGTCCGCAGAAAAATCTGACTGGTCCCGAGAGAATTTGCTTGTCCGTGTTTAAAACAGTTCCATACTCAAAAAAGAAAACACCATAAAAATAAATACAATATCCCTACAACTTTCTTTTACGGTGAATTTTGTGATTAATTTTCGTACTTTTCTATAATTTGTCAGCAATGTTTCTTATTATTACAATAATTACTTATTTGATTTTTAACATTTCAATATTTTTTGTAACAGTTTTTTAACAGTTAATGAAGTTTTATATATTCATAAATTCATTTATTATAATTATTATATTTTGTGAAACAGGAGAAAAAACTCAGACATTCGCAAAACTTTTTCACAAGTATTTAGCGGTCCTCGGTTCGAATGTTTTTTTTATTTTTTTTTGCAAGATGATAAGCAAATAAAATAGAAATGGGGAAAAAAACCTCACCTGTCCGAAAACAAAATTCACCTGTTTTTAATGTCTTTTAAAACTCTTGCCGGTCGCGGCTCAAGTAAGGTTGATAAAAGCTGTTCTATGGTATTATGGTGAAAAAATATTACAGACGAAAGATTACCTTTGTGGTAGACATAGCAAATTTTCTTCAGTTAAAGCTTAAAAGAAAGTTAATTTTTTTAAAACTATTGAAGTTCTAGAAAGAATTTAAAAAATTTCTCGTCAAAAAATATGGCTTAATGTCCGATGGATTTTGACGTAAACATCAAGGTTGTGTGATCATTCAGATTTGATGTTCCAGAAAAGTGAAAATTATCATGAGACTAGTTTGGCTTATTTCGAACATCAGTAAGCAATCTTCTTGATTGCTCAATAATTATCAATCAAGTTTGTCTCGTGCAGTGAACGGAATATTCGAGCTTTGATTAATCCCATGCTCAACCATTCAGTTGCACGTATTCTTCCAGCGCTTGATCAAACGGTAACGTTATTTAAGAAAAGTTATAAGTTGTTTTTAATTAAATGAAATTAAAGCTCTATTTTTATCTGACAAGTACTCCTTTACCATTCATGTAAAAAAAAATCCTTTCTTATCAATAGTTTCAAGGCGGAAGTGGGTGTGGTTTATTTTGTTTTTCTGAAATGATCTGAAACCTTGCGTGACTTAAAGTCTTAGGTAATACTTGTCAAAAATCAAAATTAACAAGGACCTTCTTAAGTTTTCATGAAAACTGTCAGGCAAGATCATATATTTATGAAAGTCATCAGGAAGAAAAATAAACAGGATGAAAAACTTATAATAAAGTAATTTAGAGTTGGGTTTTTATTTAAATTCAATAATAATAAAAAAGAGTCCACATCATAAAATACATTAATTTCAGCTCAAAAATTAAATAAATAAAAATAAACAAATAATTAACAAATTAAAATGAATTTTAATTGAGAATTTACTCTAACTGTGCAGTGGTGTGCTGAATGTTTAACGCTAAAAAAAATCCGAAACGTTACTGAGTATTTCCGTGTAACGGTTCGGGATTTCAATGGCTTTTATCCACTTTCTGCAGGGTTCATACTCATTTCTAAAAGTGAAAATTAAGGACTTTTTAAGGACTCATCGGAAATAATAAGATACTTTTAGGCACACCATTTCAAAGTTTCCCAGGGGGGGGGGGTAAAGTACTTGATACATATTTATATACACATACACAAATGCATAACATTGTTCCCAAACTGCAGGAAAAAGCGCAATTGACTGTGATGCCCCATTATCAGAGAATTATATTTTAAAATTTCATACATCACAGGGATTATTTCATACATCACACAAAGAGTGGTTCGAGATCAAAAGGGAGGAGAGAAATCCAAA
This sequence comes from Uloborus diversus, assembly GCF_026930045.1. Lineage (NCBI taxonomy): Eukaryota > Metazoa > Arthropoda > Arachnida > Araneae > Uloboridae > Uloborus > Uloborus diversus. Next base: position 128,198,586 of record NC_072732.1, read on the forward strand.
ATAATAATAATAATAATAATAATTTTTAAAATCATACATAAAAGGGATAAGATCAAAATAGCCCTTAAAGTTCATAACATTTCAAAATTGAACAAAAAATGGCTAATTTACTAAATTCAAAGATAATACAAAATTTTCCTCTATTAATTATCTTTGAAATAATTGGGTAGTGATTAATACAATACATGGCACATATTGTTCTTAAAGCATTGTATTTATTTCTCAAAACTTTCAGTAATAAAAAAAGATCAGGAAAATGGGGATAAATGTAGAAAATTATTTGTACTATATTAATTAAAGTATTATTTTTTTAGCATACTTTATTGGAGTGAAAAGAAAATTGAAGAAAAAGAATTAAAATCTTTTTTCAAGGTATTTAAACTATGGTTTTGTTAATATTGCTTTTCATTTGTTACTGTTACTACCACTCCATTTTGTACAAATTTGCTGCATTGCAACAATCCTAGCAAGTTTGTTTATTTCAATATAAATTTAAATTTTGAAAGAGAGGCAGCAATTTCTAGCACCCCCCCCCCTCCCCCAGTCTTGAAATAAAGGGTTGTGGGAGCTAGAGAGCAATTGATATTATTTAGTGAGATCTTGGCTGTATCACTAAATAATATCAATTGTTCATATTTTTTAGAGAAAAATATTTTTTTTAACGAAAAAACATACATTTTCGGCAGAAAACGCGGACGGATAAAGATTTGAAGGGAGAAAATAGAAAAACTAAGAAAAGGGGAGCAAACTTAATATAGTTTTGAAAAAAATTAAGGAAATTCTCAGAAAATTAAGGAAATTTAAGGGTTTTTTAAGGACCTTAATTTTGCTTGATGAAAATGAGGGTTTCTTAAGGATTTTTAAGGAAGTACGAACCCTGTTCTGGAAACAAGTATTATTGTCAAAAAGCTTCCTGAATTGCTACACGTTGCACGAATGCTGACTTCTCACTGTTGTGAAAAATATTTTTAGCTCTCAGTTTAAAGATTAACTGAGAGAATTTATAAAGTGTATCGGCTTTAGATCGACTATGGCTCGTCCAGACTGACCCCCAGTTCACAAAGGGAGCAAATAAATCTTTGGATTACGTAGCTTTGCAAGAATTGCAATAAAGTGAGATGCATGATATTTACTTGAAATTCTGGCTTAGCTTTGGCCATGTTTACAATACTGCTTTTGAAACTCTGTCTTGATAAATCAGAAAGGTGCCAAGCTGTTATATTATCCCTACCTAAAACTACTCTGAAGTTCCACAGACACGACAGGTTTTAAACGGGTCAGTCAGTTTAAACATCAGTTGGATCAGTTTAAACAGTCATATCTCAGACAGATTTCTGGAATTTTCCGGATAATTTCAGGAAGGTTACTGAATTTTAGCGATAAACGTTCCTTGTTTTTGCGAGATATGTTACTGGCAGAAATTGGGCACATCAGCTGCCTATTATTTTTCAGGAACGTTTCTGAATCGTTTTTACAGTGAATCTATGACGATGGCAAGTTGAATTAAGTTCCCGCTATAAATCAATATCTCTGGGGTACTGGATAATGGATCAAAGGTTTTTTGGCTTCTGGTCTGGATCAAATACATCGAAATCTCTATATTTGTTGTTTCCATCTGTGAAGACTGATATAATAAAAGAACAACGATAAAGATTTTAACTCGAGGCGGAACAACTCAACTCGTCTGATTTGATTTCATTGATTTAGAATGACGCGGCCTTGTAATACGCACTTCCTGTATGTTTTGTTTTGCTGCTCAATTAAACAGAAACTACTTCTGTCAACAAAAAACAACTTTTTTTGAAAATGTGCTACATAGTTTAATCATACGAAAACTTTTAATTAAAATAAAGTACTACACTTCACTCACATTTACCGAAAAGATACGTTAGAGCAACAGAACTCTTAGTTAGATCACCATAATTGGAACCTACAAACTTTTCTCCGCACGCACCCCACCTCTTAGCCGTAGGCCTTAAAAGATGTCGCTTAAGTTTGTTACAAAAAGAAATTTTAAAATTTGAGCGCCTGATGATTTTTGTTAAGTAGTGCAGACACCATGCAACTTTTCAGGGGTATAACTACTTCTTTCGTTGCTCAATTAAACTGAAACCAATACTGTCTAGCCAACAACTTTTAAAAACATGTTACATGGTGTAAACATGGGCGCCCCAAAGTCAAAGTTTTGGGAGGGCGGAATGGAACTATAAATTTCGCCAAATGATGATAGTTTTGCCGAACAGAACACCAAATTTTGCCGAAATGGAGATCTAAATTTCGCCCGAATGAAGATAATTTTGCCGAATGGAACTCCAAATTTTGCCGAATAATAATAATTTTGCCGAATTGGCAGACAAAATTTTCCGAACAAGAAAATTTTTGGAAAGTAACCGTGACTTTCCATCGAAAATTTTGATTAAAAAAATCATGCTTCGTACACAATTACCAAGAAGATGCGTAGGAAACTTCAAAGTATTTAGGGTTAAATTTATTACAAAGAGATAGTTTGAGCTCCCGATGATTCAAGCTAAGCAGTGCAGACACCATACTCGTTCGATTGATAAAGTGGAGACTTATGATGGAGTGCTTCCGTAATCGTTCTTGTTAGAAAGTGAAAGAGCGCTTAACATAGTAGCTGACTGAGGTGAAAAAGTTAAAATCACGGTAAACTCATCAATTTGATGACCTTTTTTCAGTCGTGATCCATTTGCGCGTAACGTACACATTCGGGGGCTTGCACGATCTCACGCTTTGCCGCCTCCTCACACTCCACAAGCTTCTTCTACAGGTTGTGCTTTTTATTGCTATTCCAGGCTTCTCATTCATTCCAAGTATATGCTTTTTTTTTCTTCTTTTTTCCGGAAGGTAATGCAAAAAAGATGGAGAAGATTCATTGAGAGATGAAACTCATCGAACGGAACATCGTGCATATTACTAGCTTTTACGAACTTGTGCAGTACTTCAGCGGTTAGATTATGGAATCTGCAGGCGAATGTAAGCTGAATAAAAGCCATTTTTTTTCTTAAATCATTTCTAATTACGTGATTTTTTTAAAGTTTTCAAGTTTTCTTTCTTTTTTTCATCTTTTTCCATCCCATAAACGTTTAATAAAATGTAAGAGAGCTTACTGTACCATAAAAAAAATACTAAGATGGCTTTAATTCTTTTTTTTTTTCTTTTAATCGTTAATATAAGGATAAATGAACTGCCTAATATATATGCTATCTATATGGTGTCGCAGATAATATCCATACAGATAGTATTATACGATTAGGTTGCCGATAGAGTAAATTCCTCTAAGAGTGCCACTATTTAGAAACTTTTCGGCTGTCCTGATATAGTTTTGGGCTGGATATGTCGCATTGATTGTTACTGCAATATCAATTGCAAGTAACCTAAACTGTTTGACCTAAAGGTTGAGTTGTACTTAAAGATGAAAAACCTGTATGATATGTTAAGGCTTATGAAAAATTACTTAAGACTAACAGCGGCTCAACTGTTCGTTGAGCTTTACTTTTCTTTTATTTTTTTCGTTTGTTAGCAATATAAAGCTATCTTACATTTGTGGACTAAAGTTTTTCTTTCTTTCTTTTTCTTTTTTTTTTTGCTGGGAAAGTTTGAGGGAAAAACATCCTTAAAGTTAACAGGAAATATCCAACGTTGTTTAGCACAAATAATCCATCATTTGATGCTGTTTAATGAACACAACTCATTTTTCGAAACAGCTCTATTTTTAGTAATTGGAAAATCGTTTGTAATAATGACGTCACTAGGTCATTCTGAATAGTTACACGTAAGTTAGAACACATTTTCAGAAAAACATTGCATTGTGGAGATACTTTAAGCTTGCTTTTACGCTTATTTAGTCAACAGTTGTTATTAAATTAATTATCGAAATTGACAGCTACAGAAACTAGCAGTGAACTTTTAAATTTTCGAACGCAATATATTTCATTTTATAAGAAGTTTTTTTCAAAACTATTGTTTGCCATTGCTTGCAGTTAAATTAAACTCTCACTTGGTTTGGTAGACTTAGACTTGTAAAAAGAATTCATTTTTCTTCCTCACCTGTTTCTTTTTTTTTTCTTTTTTTATAAAAATAATTCTTTTGTAAACTAATAATTTTCTCTTTAATATCGACACCGATTTTTGACAACGCAAGAACGACAAAACTGTTAAACATCATCAAAGCAAAATAAGAATTTCATTATAGAAACTGGTTCATTTAAGTTTTACAATCCGGGTACGAAAATAACATAAAAAATCTTTTTACAATGTTTAGTTTTTATCTCGACGCTTTTTTCTCTTTTCTTTTCTTTCCGAAGTAGGTCAACTACGCCAAGAAAACTTACAGCGGATGATACAAAAAGCTTACCCTCTGATTGGACAACACAACCTTTAAAAAAATAAGAGCCTGAACACCGGAACTGAATGTGACATGAAATGAAGACTGAAGAAAGATTAAGTGAAAGAAGCATGATATAGGAGGAAAAATAAAACTTTCGGGTCAAAAAGGAGCAATGATACTAAAATTTTATGGGACCGTTGGTGGATTAGGTTAAAGCTCTTAAAAGTTTTAGTTATCTATATGACTCAGAAAAGAACATTGAAGTGTTTTTCCCTTTAAACGCGATTTGGGACTGAAGTTTTTCCGAAATGGAAGTTTCGGGGTGGTCGAAAAAAAAAAGGTTCTGATGGTATGACTCAGAAAATATACTCACACCAACAACACGTAGGTGGTGATAAAACTAAGAAAGCTTTCCTGTTTGCCTCTCTTTGATAACTGAAAGCAGAAATAAACAAGATTCAATCTTAGGTTAAATAATGATCTTCAAGGTCGAAAACGTTTTACACACACACACACACACCACAAAGAGAGGGAAAAAAAAGAATTAGAGCCGGTTGACCTAAGTTGTTTATTAAAGTTCGAACTATTGCAACATATATTACAGTGAACAAGAAAAAATAACTAGCGAAACGTTCATATGTACAGAATATTTTTGAAAAAAAATATATATATGCGATACTATTTCTTGAGTTCTGCTCAAATTACTCGTGGTAACGGTGATTCGAAAATTCGTAATATTTCAAATAGTAGAATTTGTATTTTAATACACTAAAAACGATTCAGAAACGTTCCTGGAAAATAATGCGCAGCTGATGTGCCCAATTTCTGCCAGTGCTGTAAAGTGGGGCTACTTGAACCCATGAGAAAAAAGGGCTTAAAATCCGTTCTGCTCTTATAGAACTCAATGTATAGACTTAAAAAACTTTCTCCATGACAGGTAGCAGTATTAGGTACAGACTGGAGCATGAAACAAAGTTCCTGCTATTTCCGCCTTTTTCTGGTTGAGGTTATGATTGCAAGTTGTCTAAACTGTTTTTTTTTTCTTTCTTTCTTTTTTTTTGTGTCTGCAAATTTTCATATGTAAGTTCATGGAAACATCTGATATCATCAAGGTCAAGATAGTTTTATGCTTGCATTCTATTTCTTAATAAAATAACAGTGTTTTAAGGTTATAGCTATATAATTGACCCAGTAACTAATATAAGGTAGTAAAAATGCCCTGGTTGCCTTTAAAATGGGGCTACTTGAACCCAGCGTTCAAACAGCGCCAAACTACATTTCATCATGTTGAGTAAGGTTTGTAACCTTTTAAAATAAAGAGGTTAGTTACTATTTATACCTATTTTTTGCAGATCTGGGGATAAAGAGGGTCCGAAAGTAAAAGAGAACCCTTTGAAGTAGGGAATAATGCGGGTTATTAAGAGGGAAAAATTACAATTGTGTCCAGATTCAACTAATTCCGGAGAAATGTGTTAGAGAGTGGCCTCAGCCAATTCTGACTTAGTATATACACTCAAAAAAGGAAATGGGGCTGTTTCCTTCAGTCGAAAGTAGTACTTTTTGTTACTGAAATTGATAGAATAAGTAAAAAAAATAAATAACATTTACCTAGAAAATACTTTCATTTTCCCAAAAGTTATTTTTTAATTAATTTTTTTAAATGTCCAATTTTTCAAACAAGGCGTGGTCTTGATGACGTCACGAATGATGCTCTTTGGCGCATCTTTCTATCGCGTTTCCACGTTATGACAATCAAGAAGCGAATTAAAATTGCGCTCTACGCTTGCTATCAACCATATCGTTGCAAATACACGTGAGTAAAGATATGAATTAAATAATTTGTTCTGTGAGTGGGAACGCTGAATGGCATTTCATAACTTGTGATGTCATCGGCAGAAGCAAAACAATGAAGGCAAACTGATTTAAGTAATTTTTTAAAAATATTGAACTTAAATTATTTAAAAAATGGTCAGAGCCTATGTTTTTAAGCATGCTCTTTCAGAAAAAAATACTTTTAAAATTTTGGAAACGACCCCATTAAAATATTGTTCATGAAACAAGTCTGGGCATCCTGTAGTATTTAGTAGCTAGGAAGAGCAGGTATTAAATAATATCTGTCTAAGCGTAATGTTATCAGCTTGAATTTATTTTTATTTGTTAGTTTCACAATAAAGTAGGAGTCTGTATTTGAATATTTACTCTCTCGTAAAGAAATGGTATAAAAACAAGGATAATTCGGTGCCTGCAGTAGGTACGGCTGCCCCCTGTGACATTCAAGTAATATTGTTTACTTACGAAAAATATTAATAATAATTTTAAAAATGAAGTTCCAGTTAAAAGAGTACCAGATAGTGGAGTGTCTGCTGTAATTTAGAAAGTCATTCAACAAAACGTTTATGTTAGCTTTGTAGATATTTTTGTTGGAAATTAAAGGGTCAGTTATACAATAAAATGAATGAAGTGTAACAAAATACTTTTAAGTTTGTTTTAAAATCTTAGTTTCTCGGGAAGGGGAGAGCAGTTGGGGTTGCAGTTATCAGTATACGCTTAGGCTGTCTTTTCACATTTGTATATGGCGAGAAAGTTATCAAAATGCCTCAGTTTTGTCCTTATATCCACTAGTAATAAAGCAAAATATATGTCTCTGAGTTCAGTCTACAGAACAGACCGTGAACTACCGTGGACGTATGGTCACCTTAATTATGTCCCAAACTTAAATTATGTCCAAAATCTATCTAAATTTAATACTGACGCAAAAAATTACATTAACAAGTGATTCTTTGTTTTCTAAATTTTGATTTCAGACACTAAAGGAAACTTTTGAACTGTTTTAGATTTTTTTTGAACAATGCGCAATTAAAAACAATCAATAACACAAATTTTCATTCAACAAGATGCTTATTTGTAGAAAAAAGAGGTAAATGAAAGAGCTAAGTATATTTTTTTAAAATATAATAGTGATAGTGACTATTATATCTCTTCAGAGCAACAGCATTTACACATATCCTAATATCGCCCCAAGGTGACATTAATTTTAAAGCTGAAAGTACAGGGTATGCAATTATCTGGTTTAGTTTGCAAACTTACACACCTAAAAAATATATACATGTTTAGTTAACATTTATAGATCATATTTAGTCCCATTCCTAACACTTTTTCTTGCTAGCATGCGGTCACAATATGGCAGTTTTGAAGCCTTTTGAATACGGAAGGAATCAATCTAAAACTGGAGAAGATTTGCTTTCAATTTTTCTAAAACCTTTCTACCACTCTTGCTTAGACATTCTGAACTGAGGTGCAACTTCCAGGAACTTCAAAGGCTATTAAAAATTTAAATGAACTTAGTAGTAATTTAAAACAAATACTACTTCCTTTAGAAACAGAGAATATTTATTTAGATATCAGAAAACTAAGTACAAAAGAAAAAAAATAGTATCATCAAAAATATTTAGATTTAGATCATTTATAATAAACCATTAAGTGCTGATCAACTTAGTCAACAATCATATTTACTTAAAAGAAAAAAAGTCTTTATAGATCGTGATATGGAAAGATTTTTAGATTCATGAAATTACTTGCAGATTATTTATTGCTTTAGTTATTAAAAAAATACTCAGAACTGCGTTGAAAACTGGATTTCACAGTTTTAATATTCATTACTATTTTTACAGCATAACAAATTAATTTGAAAGAAAATTTATAAACTTATTTTAATTACTACATAGTGTAAATTATAGTTTTTTCAGTATGAAGAAATGTTGTATGTTTATAAAAAAAAGTCAATAATGACTGTTTGACAATAATGTCAATATTTGAGTTTTCGACTAGTTTTTTACATGAAACGTCAAAAACAGATTTTCGAAGTCAAAAATCCCTCTCTGACAGTAGATCTTGGCCCCCATAGGCTGTTGTGTAGCTGAGTTTAGTTTGCCCTGATTAGTGCAATAATTAAATAGGTCAAAAGAAGAGCATTGTTGGTATAAATTTTTAAAATAATTTAACTATATTTGTAAAAAAGATTTGGAAGTTCTAGGAGAGTGACTTTCCGGTAATTCAAAAACTTTCTCAGAGAAAAATAATAAAGAACTATCTTTTTTACATTAAAAAAAAGTTAGAAAAAGTTTTTCTTACAATTAAAAATTGAAAACAGCTTTCTGGGTCAATGTCAATTCTTAAGTTAATCCTTCCGGACATGATATTGTTAGCTTTTGTCCACTTTCATCCCTTTGCTTCTTACTGCCTCAATTGTTTTCTCTGAATAAAAAACGTGCTATAACAGTATCGTTACGTACGAAAACTCAAGAAATTAAAAAATTAATCAAACAGAATTACTCTTTACTTCTCCCACTTCTCTTTTCGTTTTTCTAACAGCACAATAAAAAACATGCTGATGTATATTCACTCCAGTATGACTGATCTGATGCAACAAGTCCGTTACAAATAAAGGATTCACAGTAAGAGATACGCTTGAGTTACGATGTTCTTAAGCTTGGTCAAGCGAAAAGTTGATATCCCCATCAAGTTATCTTTTTTTGAATCATCTGTAAGTGAAAGGGCATCGAGGCAGATAAATACGATTTGTTCCGATGGCAATTTTAACAGCAATTTATTTCCACAATTTGAGTAATCAAAGTTAGATGCCGTGTACCGAACAATGAGTAGAAAAGGTTTGGAGTAAGCGGAAGGGTTTTTATTAACATTTTATAAAGTCTTTGCTAGAGAGTTACATAATAAAGGAAGTGCACGGTTTTTTAATTTTTATTGCACAGAGCAGAATTGCACTCTCGCACTTTAAAGCATGGATTTTAAAACGACATTTCGATTTTATTTAATTTTCTTTTTTTCTTCATATTTTAACGAAAGGATTGGTTTTAAAAGATTATCATACCATTTATCTTTAAAATTACGAGCGTCATTTTTGCATGTTTCAATTGTTTCAACCTGTTTTTTCATTAAAGTAAATTTATAGTGCATTTTTATTCTTAATAAATCAATTATTTTTATATTCGCACTTGTATTCACTTTCCACTCTTAAAACTTCAGTAACAGATTTGCCGATATGGCACTTAACTCCAGTAAATGCATTTGTTACCGTTAAGGTGTATTATTATTTAGTTATCTCGTAGAACAATTAGGTATTTCATGAAATAACTGGACAAATCAACATAATTTTGCTCTTTACCAGAGTTTGGGAAGATGTTCTCCAAAAAAGGGAGCAGGAGTTTTTTTTTTAAATCTCTTTCATATGAAACAGCTTCTCAGTATGAGTTATAAATAGAAAGATTTGGGCTGCTACTCATGACTATGTAGAGGACTCAGACAGCATTGCGTCTTCTACTTACATTATCAGGTTGTCAAGAATTATATCTGCCATTATTTCAGGTAGTTTACAGGACTTCCATAGCATTTATGTTTCTCTAGAAGGCTGATACATCAAAAAATCACCATGAAGTGTTCAAGAGTTCCAGTACAAATAAAACTCTTTTTACACTAGTTTTTATAGTCTCATTGTTTTCTTATTTCTCATGCTCGTTCAGTTCAAAAATTGCTTCATACTTTTATACTAAAATTGAGGTGCAGTAAGAAGCAAAGGGAGTGAACTTTTTAAAGTTTCGAAAAAAACGTAAGCAAAGCTCACACACATTGAATAGCTAGCTTTCATTGATTTATTTCTTAAATCATACTGTATAGGAACAGTACCAGGTCTACTAGTGCCATATCTTGCCCCAAAATTGATGCAAGTTTCTTCTATCGTTTTCACTAGTTACCTGCAAGTTTTCAATTTGAAATTACGCCCCTTAACTTCTAGGTGCTTCAAATGTCAATGTTCACGGATAGAACATCCTGATGAGCATACGCGCTTGATTTGTTACACAACCATTAAAAACACAACCATTAGTTGAGTGAGCATTTCCAGTAACAAAGCTAGTCAATCGTTTAGTAATCAGACGGATATACTGAGGTTAATGTAGGGTTGGCAAAAACCCGGATTTTTTTTTAAAAAAAGCCCATGGACCCAGGGTTTTTTGGGTCTTTTAAATAAAACCCGAAAAAACCCAACTAAAGCTGGGTTTTTTAAAAGCAATGTGGGGTTTTTTTTTTTTTTTTTTTTGTCTTTTCGTAGGGAAAATGTGGGGTGCTTGTAGCATATTGTAGCGTAAGTATATGGACAAAGCACAAAAAATGTCTTGGGGTAAAAAAAGCTGGAAAACTAGTTAAAATTCAGCGTTTTCTGAAGAAAAATATAAAAAACGAAAAAACCCAAGAATGGTGAAGTTTCAGATTTTTTAGTTTCCATGATTACCAACAGTTAAGGCAAAGATACTTCTCGAGTGATAAAATGTATTGTTCGTTTTTAACTACTACAGTTTTATCTTTCTTTCTTTTTTTTTTTTCATTTTACTTCATTGTATTTCATTTTGTTATGCAAAACTATTGTAGAACTTCAAGTAGTTTAAATCCTTTTTTACTGAATTCCAGCCTAATCAAGACATTTCTTTGAATTTTATGTTGCGTGTTTTTATATTTCTGTGTACAGAGTAACAAATATTAATTTTTTTCGTAAGATAATAAAAATACTGTACGTACTATTTTGTTTTCTGTCCGACCGTTTGTAAAAACTGTTAATTTCTAAAAAAATATACCTTGTTTATTCGAGATTTGTGACGTGTTAGTTTGCAGAAAATAATGCACATGAAAGCGTTTTAGCTAGAGTAGTTTCCTCTGTACAATCTACAAAAATTGAGAAAATCATACGTGACAGGATTTAGTCAAGATAATTTGAGTTATTTATTGACCAAATAAAGAAAAAAGTTAAATATATTTATGTAAAATCTTTGAAGTATCTTTTTAATGCCGTTAATAGTTAAGAAATACAATTAAAGTTCAGAATTCATTTTTTATGTCCATTGTCTGTGGTAAAGACAAAATAAAAAAGAAGTTTAAATTGTGAAAGTATTTAAATTAATTGTTTTTTTTAAACTTCTCAGAAAATTTAAAAAAACCCAAAAGTGGGCTAAATAATGGAGTTTTTTTTTAAGTTCAAAACCCATTATTTTTTTCAAAAACCCATTGGGTTCAACTCAACAAAAAAAACCTTTTTTTCAAAAAAAAAAAAAAAAAACCATTGGGTCCAACTGAATTGGGTCCAATCCGGCCAACCCTGGGTTACTGCGATGTAAAACTTGTATCACAAAAGACAAATACCTATGCCCACAGATAGAAAAAAGCGCACAAAAAGCGCTAAAAAGCGCACTCGTTTGATTTGATCTATTGAAAGTTTATGACTAAGCTTTCACGGAAAATTTAAAGGCAGTCAGAAACAGTTCTCTGAGCTATCCAACTGCACTGACCTTTTGACAAATCGCTAACTCCAACAGAAGAAAGCGTGCCCCCCCCCCCCCCCGGCCCAGAAGGTTAAAAACACAAGCATCACCAGTTGAGTGAGTATCCCCAGTAACCAAGCTACAATCACTAGTTTTATAATCAGGCGGTACGTGAAAGGCGGCTTGCAAGGGTGGAGCAAGACACACGAAAAGAACTTACCGGCAAAAAAGAAAAACAGGAGAGCGGGGTGTAAACGCGTTCAGAAACATCAAGAAACAAAAAGTCTTGAAAGAGTGAGCGAAGAGAATTCGATTGCTTATATCCGGGTCGTTTGCGAACAACTCAGATATAAGATGTTTAGTTTTTGTTTAGAACTTCAATTTCCTCCTCAACTACTTTCGCCACTTCGCTACTTTTTCTTTTTTTATGTAATTTGTGTGACAACCATCGTAGGGGTAACAGAAAAAAAATTATAGTACCTTAATTACGAAATCTATTCCTCGTGAAAATAATAAATGGGGTTGATGTTTGTAATACATTGTTGAAACTGATGCTGAAATTCTATCCTATTAAGAAACGATTTGCTATTCTTCATTAATCGCTTCTTCACTATTGATTAGCTACACTGCGCGGCATAAAAAAAATATAAAAAGTTCCCTCTCAAAATGCTTCCGACACCATTCTTGCTGAAAACAATTAAGCATTTTACAACAAAACAATGTTTTCCCCCTCCATTTCAAACTGACTTTTAAAATTGAAGCTTTTAATTTAATTAACATGTTGTTTTCTGTTAAGACAAAGGCAGTATTTTTTATATGTGCTTCAGAAAAAGGATTATGATAGTTATGTCATTCTGAAAACCGAAAACTTCTAAGTTATTCATGAGGTTAACTAATTTTGGCGCAGAAGCATTTGAAATAAAAAAATTATTGGAGGCAGCAATTAAAAATTTCTTACGAGTTTGACGCATTCAAATAAATATATATATACAGGGTGATTGAATTCTTGGGCAAAACTTTAAATGGTGATACAGGCAGTGGTGTTCCTATCATTTTTTTCTGAGGGTGTACTCCCAGTAGTGATGTGGATCGGGTAAATACTCAGTGGGTAGGTAAATATTTTTTGGATATTTGCCCAGGTTTTTAATTGCGACGAAACTGCTTTTTTTTCTCAAACCGAAGGTATCCTGAGTGCTTGCAATGAAAGGTGACAAAAATTTATACCAAGTTGTGAACAATGATGAAAAAGAATGTGTCAGTGTTATTTATTGCAAATGCTGCTGGACATCTTCTACCACCAACAGTGATCCATAAATACGTAAGAATCCCAGATAGCATTAAGTTCAGTTTTTGGTTGGGGATTAATAAAGTCGGATTCATGGTGGATGACAAGCAAGATGTGGTTTGAATTTTTGGCCAATTGCTAAAAAGTCAAAGGCCGAAATCAGTTGAGCAATCATGAACTGCTTATTGTTTTCATTTGACCTTTGAATGAAGTTCCTAAGATTTTATCCCCCCCCCACCCGCCTTCCTCTGCAGCACTACCGTCGCTCGGCCCCTCCCGATGCTGCTCCTCTTGCGAAAACAGTCTCTAGGTTGCATCCATATCCTACACACACACGCATGCCTACACACATGAATTCCTACACACTGTCGCATAAATATACACACACACAAACGCGAGTGTACATACACACACGCGCACGTCTACACAAAGACACATGCCTACATACACACACACGCCTACACAAAGACACACACGCACACAACTACACAAAGACACACACGTCTACATACATACACACACGCTCGTGATTGCGAAAAACATAACTTGAATTTAAAATGACGAAAATTCAATTTTTTTATTTTTTTTGGGTGATGAAAATTTTCTAGTTCAGTAGATACTCAATTATTGTTCATTTGAATTTATACTAGAAACAAAGAACGTTTACAAATTTTTAAGAGAAAAATGGAATTTTGTCTATTACTCATCCTGTCTGTTACTCATCCTTTTAGCCTGTCTGTTACTGGGTATCATCAGATTTTCGGTGTCTGTTACTGGGGTTCAGAGCTTTTTTAGAAATTTAGAAAATAAATATAGAACTGACTAATTCAGAGGATCCAGAAGCAGCCAAACGTTGGATGGGATGCTGTTGCATGGGAGAAAAAAAGTTTAAAACATCTAATTGCATTTAAAGGGTCAGAAAATTGAGTTAACCTGAAAGCGATGTCTTAAGCATGTATGTTACTGGTGCCGTTACTCTATAATATTTTTTTATTGAAAAACTTGATGAAATTATGAAAGAAACATATCGTGAACCAAAGAATCTTTCTTTTCAATGTCATAATTGGAGAAGTATAAGCAATTCAATGAACTTCAGGATTTCAAAATCTCAATCTAGGTTAGTCATATCCAAAATGAAAAAAAAGGAAGCACGAGTCATGTTTGGAAGAATAAACTGAGAAGTTATTAAGAATATGACGTTATTTGTTTTATTGCTGTTTAAGTGATAACGTGGCAAATATAGAAACAGTTTTCACATTAACCAGCAAAAAGAAATCAAAATATTGTTTTCTGTTGCCTTGCTCATTTGCATTTGCTCCCCGGTACTTCATAATGAAACTTTATTCAAACTATGTTTAATACACGCAGTTAGTAATGTAGGGTGGGAAGGTAAATATTTTTTTTTTGGGGGGGGGGGGGTATTTATCCGAAGGCAGGATAAATCCCCTAGCAATTGCACATTTTGCAAAAAAAAAAAAAAATAATAATAATAATAAAAATTAGGTGGTATCAAAAAGTGATGATTTTCTTTTTAAAATATTTGAGACAGTATCAAAATTCCTTCCTGCTGCAAGTGCCGCTATCTTTAACTTTTCTTTCTCATTAGCAGTTTTTTATCCTTTTGAAACAAACCTCAGCAGTTTCTTTCCTTTAGAATTATTTTTTAAAAATTTTAAAAATCTTCAAACGCATTTTACTGAAAAAGATTGATCAAGTGATTTTATGCTAAAATTTATGTTGTATGGCATTTAGTTTTAGTACTAAATAGTTTTGTTCTTTAAATTAAAACATAGTAAAACAGCTGTAACGTCTATTTTTTTCTTACACACAATACATATGCTTGAAATACAATAAAAAGAGAAAGTCAAAATATCAAAATGAAATAAGCGAACTAAGGACTGATACGTTATCAGGGGATGGACCAGCCACTTAATTCGCGAGGTCCATTCTTCAGAGCATCTTTGGTTTGTTTCTTTTTATTTTTGAATTTTAAATGTTTCTGTATATTGTATATATATATATATATATATATATATATATATATATATATATATATATATATATATATATATATATATAAATATATATATATAAATATATATATATAAATATATATATATATATATATATATATATATATATATATATATATATATATATATATATATATATGAGATGCAGAATACACCTGAACACTTGAACTAGGTTTGTAGGTTTAGAGGAAATTTCTGCAAAAGATGTAGGTAATTGAGGGATATTTTGTTACATTTTGATGTCATGCAGGAACATATTTCTGGGTTATAAAAGACTAGGACCTTAAAAAATTGATGCTTGCTTTTTTTTTTTTGTTTTTTGTAACCAGTTAAACTTTTTACTTTTTGTAGAATGGCTTTTCATATCTGAAATTTGGCAAGTAACATTGATTAGGCACATCCAACACATTTAATATAAATGTCATATTAGATTGCTAAGTTGTTTCACACAATAATTCTTTAAATATGTGATCAAAATACAATTTTTGGGCAAAAATTTATTGTTTTGTATATGGTTGGTTATATATACAGGGTGCGGAGAAAGTTCCCCCAATTTTGTTTAAAACGTTGTTTTGCCGTTAAAATCGTATGTTGGCGATTTATTTGGCACATATTGTTTATTGGCATTAAAAGTATTTGAGGTTTAATAATTTGTTCTTTGTTAGTTCATTGAGTTAGTGAGCTATGAATCGTGAAAATGTACGTGTCACTGTCGTTGAATTACAAAAGAAGGGAATGAAAAAAGGGAATGAAAACAACCGATATTATTCGAACAACTGGATTCAAGAGTAAAACAGTCTAGGACGCTGTGAAACGCTACAAGGAGACTGGAGGGACTGCCGACCGTCCACGGAGTTGTCGTCCAACCATTGCAAAATGCCTGGAATGAGATAACGGTGGATGCATGCGCGAGCATCGTCGGCAATTTCAGACTGCGGCTCCGTAAATGTATTGAAGCCCAAGGAGCCAATTTTGAACAATTGTGATAATTATTTTGTTTAATGTTATTATTATTGTTTCAATAAAGAGTTTTTATTGCTTTAACTTGTTGATTTGTTGAATTATGTGTTAGTTACAGCCTATTGAAATGTCTAATAAAATTGTGAGAACTTTCTCCGCACCCTGTATACATAGTGGAATACATACAGAAAAGTATTTTAGTTGAACATCAATTTTTGAAATAAATACCCAGTTTGAGTATTTACCCGGGTATATACCCTGGGTATTTACGCCTAAAAATAAATTCCCAGGTATTTTACATCACTAACTCCCAGTAATCCGTTTTGCACAGTATGTGTATCAGGGTGGACCGAGAAACAATTTTTTTTTCAAATTTCGATGGTGGTAGTGCGTAAAAGATACCATTGGTGGAGCAAAATGCACATAAAAATTTGAATTCTTTTGCACAATTTCTTGATCTGCCGCAAATGGGTTGAAGTTTCGAAAAAATGCTGTTTTTTCATGTTTTTAGCCAAAATAAGAAAAAATAGTATGTTTCTATTTTCGATGATGAGTTGCACGGAAAAAATGCCATTGTGGCACTAAACTCCCATAAAAATTTTGAGGTGTGTGGTATAGTTCTTTCCTTTGCCACAAATGAGTAGAAGTTTTTGCAATTTTAAGTTTGTTTAACGTTTTCAATAAATTTTCTCAAGTAGTAAAAATTTTGTCTTCGCCATATTTCTCTGCTATAATTATATAGTTTAATCACATGTGATGCATTTTTAGATGCGTGGTGTGTTATAAATTAACTACTAATTGCGTATAAATTTTTTAATTTAAAATATGCTATTAGAAAACGTTTAAAACCAACGGGAGTAACGCAGAATTCGTTCTTAATTACTGATAAATATTTTTAAAGAAGAACAAACTTATTATCTCTTAGCTAAAAACAGTCGCGTGAAACGGCACTCCCGTGAGAACATGAAAAGAAACACAAAAAACAACGGTGTCATTGCAGGTGTTTAAAAAAAAGAAGGAAATGAATTAAAAAAACTGCAACATTTAGTGTATTTTTTTCATACGAACGAACTCCCGGTCTGACACCTGATAAATAAGATAGAGAACCTAAGAACTTTCTGGCCCAATCAAACCCAAGCGAAAATCTACTTATGCAATCATTCTAGGTTACATCTGTCATGCATTTCTACATAGGCAAAAGAAAACGGAAATACTGAAAATTTGAGCACTGACCAAAAACAAATAATTGATAGTTGTGCAACTGTTCCAATTGGACTGTGCTCTCCAGAGTTTCAAGACAGTCAACCAGGGCCTATTACGTAGTCTAGGTCGCTCACTATTGCCTACAGAACTCTTTGCTTGGCTTAAGTACCTCGAAACCCATAGATGCCTTACGATGTCTCGCACTGTTCATAATATTAATTGATTTGCCAATATGATTCGCCTAAAGAAACGACCAAGGTACGCAAAAGGGATGAAAAAAAGTAAATAACATGGCTAACCTAAGAATTCACAACGATGCTACCATAGCAGTGGAAACTGACGAAAACCAAGGTATCAAAACATTGTCATGAATAAGAATTGAATTAATCGATAGCAATTAAAAGAAACAAAGTACCAGAAATTCAATGATTAAGGATCTAAAATTAAAGCTCAGGTCAATTGAATGCGACAATATGCTCGGTTCGGTTCTCAACCAATATCAGCCAACCTGGAATCACGAAATGTCTTTCGCCACAAGAAACTGAAATACACTTAGTATTCGAAACAATTTTAGAATCTGAAGTCCTACCCCAGCTGTGTGTAGTCAATAGAAATACTACTAAAATAGCACGGAATTTTCAGATGGCCTAGAACAGAGGTTCCCAACCGGTGGTTCGCGAACCCCCAGGGGTTCGCGAGGTGCAGGAAGGGGGTTCGCGAAAATTTCGGTGCAATGGCGGATTTTTCCCAGTTTGGTAAAAAATTATAAAATATTCAATTTGCACACATAGTTACTAAATTTTTTTTTTTAATTTGAAAACGCGCCAGACTCTTGTATTAAGCTCAAAAAAAAAAAAAAAATCTTTCAGCGGTTTTATAATCTTGGTTAAAAAGAAATTTTCTCATTTTTTTTTCGATAGACAACAAAAAGAGATATCCTTCCTTCTTTATTGCGAGGCGCCATGCAGAAACGTTGTATTAAGCTGTGGCGGGGATCACGATGACCTTAAAAAGGCGCCATCGCATGGAGTCAATCAAACAATATACATAATATACATATGTCGAAAAAAATAAAGAATTCTCAAACAATGCATCCTAGGGGTATTATTTCTAATCTGGTTGAAATATAACTCAGGAATTTCCGTCGAATTCAGTCATCGAATAGCAGACATGACAGCAAAAGGCTCCAAACTTAAAATTTATTACTGGATTTTACCCATCTGTTCGTTTTCAAAAATATATAACAGCATGCTCATAGTTCTGGGGAAATAGTTGTTAACAGACGTATTTAGAGATAC
Organism: Uloborus diversus; assembly: GCF_026930045.1. Taxonomy (NCBI): domain Eukaryota; kingdom Metazoa; phylum Arthropoda; class Arachnida; order Araneae; family Uloboridae; genus Uloborus; species Uloborus diversus. The sequence goes on from NC_072732.1 coordinate 128,217,038, forward strand.
TTTAGAGATGCTTGAAAACAAGTGATTTTGTTTGCAATTGGTTTTGCTACGTGAACTTGCTACTCTGTTTGTGAAGTTATAATCGTGTTGGTAATTTTTATGATTTAATAACTTTCTGCTGTTATGGATCGATGGTTGAAAACTGGTAGTTTGGTTGAGCGACAAATGGACAAGCAGTCAATCGATCAACCCTCAACATCAGCAGTAACTTTCGAATCAACACAGGGTATTGAAATAGAGAGCTGTAATGGACTGCCGCCTCCCCCGACTAAACAGAAAAGTGAACTAGGGGAGAAAAAAGGAAAAAAGCGAAAATATGACAGTGACTATTTACAAATGGGCTTTTATTTTACTGGAGAAGAATCTGAACCTAGACCGCTTTGTCTTCTTTGCAACGAAGTTCTAGCGAACAGCAGTTTGAAACCGTCACTTCTGAGAAGACACCTCGAAACAAAGCATCCGACACACAAGGACAAACCTATCGAATATTTTAAAAGAAAATTGGAATATAATAAAAAGTGTAACGTCTCTACGTTCCTGTTAGAATCCAACGAAGATAGTAAAATGGCCTTGAAGCTTCATATTGAGTCAGTTATAGAATTGCAAGATCTGGACAGCCACATACAATTGCAGAAAATTTAATTGGACCGTGTGCTAAAGATATTGCTAAGTGTATGCTGGGAGAAAAGTCAGCAAAAAAAAATTGACCTGGTTCCGCTATCAAACAACACAGTATCACGCAGAATTACTGATTTGGCAAGTAAAGTGGAGAAAGAACTTGTGAATAGAATAAAAAAGAATAATTTTGCGATCCAGCTTGATGAGTCGACTGATGTAGCAAACGCTGCAATATTACTTGTCTATGTTAGGTATATTTTTAACGATACAATTAAAGAAGATGTACTATTTGCAAAACCTTTGAAAACCAACACAACTGGAGAAGCAATTTTCGAACTGGTCAACAGTTACTTTGAAGAAAATGGAATAGATTGGTCTTTGTGTGTGGGTGTGTTCACGGATGGTGCAAAATCAATGACAGGAAAATTTGTTGGCTTTGTGGTGCGAGTAAAGAAGATCAACGAGAAAATTGAATGGACTCATTGCTGCATTCATAGACAAGCATTAGCATGTAAGCGTATTCCCGCTGAATTATCCGCTACTTTGAATGATGCGGTAAAAATTCTAAATTTCATAAAATCACGTGCCACAAACTGCCGTCTATTTCACGCGCTTTGTGAGGAATTGAGAAGCCTTCATGTTACTTTACTTCTTCACACAGAAGTTAGATGGCTTTCCTGTGGCAAAATTTTGACACGCTTATTTGAATTGAAGTCAGAAGTCCAAGCATTTTTTGTTGATCATCCATTTCACTTGTCCACTTGCATATTCGATCCTCTTTGGATGCAAAGGCTTGCATATTTAGCTGACATCTTTTCAAAATTAAATGAATTAAATCTATCCTTGCAAGGTGCAGTTGTTAATATTTTCGTTGTATATGATAAAATTGAAGCTATGGTAAAAAAATTGAATTTCTGGATCCAATACCTGGAAATGGGTGAGTTTTCTTGTTTCACTTCTCTTAGTAGTTTTTTATCAGAAAACTCAATGAAACTTGAAGAAAGCGTTAAAAGAAATGTATGTGAACATCTGCAACATCTTGAACTAACTTTTGACGAGTATTTTCCTAATAGGCGTAACGTCCCTCTCTCAAACAACTGGATACGCAATCCTTTTGAAGGAAATCCATGCTTAGTCTAAACATGGATTTCCTTCAAAGATTTCCTTAGTCTAAGCAGGGTGTTCTCTAAGAGAACACCCTGACATTACCTGAAAAGGAAATGCTCATCGAGTTATCCTGTGATAATTCATTGAAAACTACTTTTAAAGAGCTCTCGTTAATTGACTTCTGGCTCAGTGTAAGAAATGACTATACCGTTTTGTCCAAAAAAGCAATTCGAATTTTATTACCATTTTGTACAACATATCTGTGCGAGAAAGGATTTTCCTCCTATACTTATCTCAAAGATAAATACCGAAGCAGATTGAATGCAGAGCCTGATTTAAGACTCAAACTGTCAGACATTGAACCAAACTTTCAGTTTCTTTGTTCCGTCAAACAGCCACAAATATCGCATTAAGGATTTTTTCCCCAATTTAAAGTATGCTTAAAAAAATAGTTGGTTTATAAAACTTCTTGTTTATAATTTTTCTTGTAGATGTAGTTTTAACTTTTTATTAATGTTTCCACTTCATGATATTTTACAATTATATTTTTGTTTATTGCAATCAAATGCTGCAAAAAATGGAAAGCAAACATGCTGTTTTTTTATTGTTTCTTACATGTTACTAATTTCAACATCAGGGGGTTCGCGAGCTTTTTTGCCTGTTCCAAGGGGTTCGCAAAGAGAAAAAGGTTGGGAACCGCTGGCCTAGAAGAAACAGATGATTTCATTGTAGCAATACTGTCACAGAAGTAAAATCGCTAAATTGCAAAAATTCAACTCGAAAACAGCTTTTATTACATGAAACAGTGTAGATAAAAACTCTGTGTTGAAAGTACAAGCAGAACTTTTCTGTACTTTCACACTATCTTTAGTTCTTTGTTGAGTTCTGTGCTGTTTAACCTTAATTTTGAACGCAGCTGCACAAAGTTTTCGATTAGCACATTTCAAATTTCAAATTTTATACGCAATAAGTATTTAATTTATGACATACCACGCATCTAAAAATGCATCACATGTGATAAAACTATATAATTATGGCAGGTAAGTATGGCGAAAACAAAATTCATTCTTAAAAAAATACAAATTCCACGATATTGACTGTCAATAAAAATTATACAGCAATGACAGAAACACAATATATATGTAACGATACCGAACCCTTTATTATTTGTTGGAATAGTATATGTAACAATTTGCTCTGGTCAGAGTAACAACAAGAACAATTTGTTACTATCTACATGAATATACATAACTATTCACAGACAGAATTCCCGTTTTGAAATAATTTTTTTTATACGAACCTATAGTTACTGTAAATTTTAAAGCATGTTTCAAAAAAATACTCGCAGTAGTAGTTTCTTGAAAAATGACTAGAAAAATTTCGTAACAACTAGCCCCGGTCACCCCTATGCGGTTCAGATTTTATCATGCAAATGGGTAAATGCAAGGAGAAAAAAGGAGGTTCCAATTATGAAATATCTCCCCATTTTGGCTTGGTGTGCAACGTTTTTCCCAGGTACTGCTGTTAGGATTCTGACTTTCCCGTGAGACTCACATCTGGCTAATCACTGAAGTGGTAGGAATAGTGGGTCCTCGTTGGCGATGTTATAAGACACTATGTTTTCCATTGCCCTATAACATCTAATTTTCATATTCTCAATGCATTTTATCACACTTTTCCGAATAAACACTTCCGCTCTCTTTTATGTATCTCTTTAAAGAAATATTTGTGGCTCAAGGTGTCTTTTTTTTTCTTCTTATTTTTATTTATTTTTTCTGAAAAAATTGTTCAATTTTATATTTTTAAAAGAAAAAAAAAGTAAAAAAATTCGGTTTTTATATTGTAACCATGTGTCTTGCATCTCAACCTGCGTGGTATGTCAAAATAAAATAACATTATGTATGACAAATGCAAAATAACAACGATAGCTCCAGTTTGTACGTAAAAACTTCAATATTGTAATTAATATTCAATGTGGTTTTTCTTTTCTTTTTCTTTAATAAAGTTCTTCAGAGACCCACTTGCTCAGATTTATCCGAGCATTTAAAACCAATAAACCAAGCAATTGGTAGGAGCGGGGATCTCTGAAGGTGTCAAATGTGAAATGTTATGGTTCTGGTGACGCGTAATATTACTTTTGGATAAAATCAGTAACATAATTTTTTACGTAAAAAGTAAAAATTGCATGCAAGACGGTTTAGATTGTCTACACACATACACATGTGCTTGAGTACATGTGTAAATCAGTATACGTAGTATAAAGTACGCAAAAAAAAAAAAAAAAAAAAATCAAACGGACCATTCGTGCAGGATTTCTACATCCGTCCTCGGTATGAAGTGCTAGCAATCAGTAGCAGAGATAGTGTGTTAGAAAACATATATTTTGTCTTCGTTAGTAATTTTACTGATACATTGTATTTTATTACATGTTCAGCTTTCATGCAGGACTGTTTGGATTGTCCACACACATACATTTGTGCTTGTGTACATGTGTAAATCAGTGTACGTAGTATAAAGTAAGCAAAAAAAAAAAAAAAAAAATCAAACGGACCATTCGTGCAGAATTTCTACATCCGTACTTGGTAAGAAGTGCTAGCAATCAAGTAGCACAGATAGTGTGTTTGAAAACATATATTTTGTCTTCGTTAGTAATTTTACTAATACATTGTACAGTCGACGCTCATTATAACGACCACACATTATAAAGACCGTCCCATTATAACGACCAGTGGTTAAAGTCCCAACTTTGTTCCTATAAACTCTGTTAATTTGCTTTCGTTATAACGACCGTTATAACGAAATCTAATCCAATACAGCGACCGAATCAGCGGACGTTATTTCTTGTGTTCTTTCCAATAAAACAAATTTGTAGCTTGGAATGACATTATTGTTTACGGACATCTGCCTGAAGTTTTTAATGTCAAATCCAATTTTAAGAGGGGTGGAGGGGGGGATTACCATTCACCACAGCTAGCACAGAAAAAATAATGGGAGGAAAAATCGAGAAATTTCCAGATTCCTAAAAAAAGGGAGTTGACAGATGTATTGGTAGTTTGGTGTTTGAATTTAGTGGTTTTAAAGATTCGGGGTTCTCGAGGGACTTTTAAATGTTTCTTTGGAAAGCAAGAGAAACACAATTTATCACCTATATCTGAAACAGAAAATAATGTTTTGCAAACATCACGTCTGCTAAAAAGGCAGACCTCTGTTTCTGGTTTTATCTTCAGAAATTGTTGTAGTAGTAGCAGCAGATTTGAAAGTGTGTAACATTTTCCTCCCTATATTTTCTACTTTAAAACTTGTTTAATATTCTGTCATAATATTTTGCACACGACTTTTCTAAAAATTCCTATGATAAAAAAAATTTGGGCATTTACTTGGGCATGCATGATGACGGTGTACATTTTTTAAATTTATACCTCTTATAACGACCACTTGTTATAAAGACCTTTTTCTCTGGGACAGAGATGGCCGTTATATCGAGCGTCGACTGTATTTTATTACATGCTCAGCTTTCATGCATGCCGGTTACCAAATCGACATTTTCCACCCTTTACAAGCAATAAATTAAAAAAAAAAGCTTACAGCTCCGATTCATTCTCGATCTGATTATTTCAATTGGTTCAACTGGAATCATAAGGGCAGAAAGGATTCATTAAATGTACCACAGCAGCAAAGTGATTCGGCACAGAAGATCCACCAGCTCGTTAATCTTAGTTTAATCAGGAGCGTACGAACTCATGATTATGATGGATCATACGTCTGAATCAAGACTCAGGTAGTAGGCAACAAGTGCCACTATTTGCTTAAGACGTCTCGAACGGAAAGATTGTTCCTGACAGTCAGAATCACAAAACATATTCTCTTAAATTACTATTGGTGTCAGAGTATCGGTTTATCTAATTTTCGTTAACAACACGCAGACTGAAGATGATGGCACACATGGATTATCGGTAAGATGTTTCCAATAGATTCGGTTACAATTTGCTCTCTAAAGTCCGGAAAAATCTGCAATTATTTTTGGTGTTTTTGATTGATCACCGTAAACCAACATTAATCTCTTTCCATTTTCGGGAAAGATGACGTGTTCCTAATTGTAGTTAGCATTTAAAAACCCACCATGGAACGTGTACTGGTAATCGATCTGCTGCGTGAATTAAAAAGATAACATCATACGAGAACGGTGACCCGTCAATCAGCTGGAATATTTAGAGTTATTTTAATATATGCTTTAACTTTTTTTCCCACTTTCGTAGTGTTCAGTTTTTGTCTTTATTCATGTTAATGTAATGCAAAATATGTACGGATTTTCTTTTTCCTCTATGGAACAATAAATCTTATTCTAGGCATAATCTAAACAGATTTAAAAACAATTTTCTAGACTTGTACCGATAAGTGATCAATTCATATGAATTAAGAGAAGATTGTAGAGACAAAAACGGACCAATTAAAATTTTATAAATGTGTCATTTTCTTGCCGTTCATTTTTACATTTACTCCCCCTTCTACTATTGTGCGCTCACATATTGAAACACTTAAGTTTATTTATTTTCCACTAAGACACTTTCATACTTGGAACTAACTAAAACTAACTTTAGAACTAACTCATGCTAAAAAATTTAACGATTGACTTTGATATATCTTTCCAAATTATTTGTTCACATTTTTCCTAAAAAGAAATACATGGTCTTAAAAATTGTCAAAAGGGATGAAAAGGACTATTTAAATTAACTTAGAACCGAAACCTAGGGATAATTAATGTTACAAATTCGTTCTTTGGAACATTTCGCAAATAAGGCTCGTTCAGTTTTCTGCAAATTTTCTTGTTTATTACTATTTATTTTTCCTTTTGACTTTATTTTTACTAGAAAGCACGCTAGAAATGAAATTTTACAACATCCCAGTGTCAAACAAGGTAATTCAATGTTTTCTATCATATATATATATATATATATATATATATATATATATATATTGTTACAAATTCTGTAAATAGTAATTATTGTAGTAACGTAACCTGTAAATAGTTTCCCGTAATGAATATACAACCCCTTTTCATTCGGCTTAAGTATACGACCCCCTATTTCCTTTTCTTTTCATTGATAAAATTTGATAACGGTCTACTATTTTCCAGAAGCGTTAGGAATATTTGAGAGATTTCTTTCGATGTTTATAAAGGCGTCCCGCGTGATAAAAAGTTCAGTTTCGATTGAGAATTTGTACTGAGAGTGTATTAGCTCTTTGCGAGGCATTTCGCTGTGTTGTTTTTCGTATTTGGGGTAAATACGTGTGTAACCGTTGAGTTTACGGTTTGTGTGATATTTGCTTAATTGCTGATGAATAATTTAGCAGTTGTTGACGATTTTTCCTGTACATAGTGTAAATAAATTCTCTGTTTTTAATCAAGAACTGTGTTGTCCTTTCTAGAAAGTTGGAAGTCGCGCCGGATCCGTTACAATTGGCGCCCAACGTGGGGCTTCTTCTGGACTTTCTTGGAGTAAGTGTGACTTTGGACATTTTTTTCATAAAGACTGTTTGAATTTATAGACTTTGTTTTTATGGTGATTACTCGCGCAATTTATGACCAATTAAAACAACTTCCTGCAGCAATTAATGCTGTGAAAAGTGACTTGACCGAAAGTTTGACGGCTAATCAAGAACAATTAAAAAATGATATGGCGGCTAATCAAGATCAATTAAAAAATGAATTGACTGCAAATCAAGTACAATTGAAAAACGAATTGGCGGCTAATCAAGAACAATTGAAAAATGAATTGGCGACTAACCAAGAACAATTAAAAATGAATTGGCGGCTAACCAAGAACAATTGAAAAATGAATTGGCGACTAACCAAGAACAGTTAAATAATGATTTAACTGCTAAAATTACTACAAGTCAAGAAGAAATAAAAAGTGACCTAACGTCGATGAAAACCATGATGGAGAATCAACTAACCGCCATGGGAGATAAAGTTGATGCTCTGGAAGAAAAATTTGATACTGTGGAAGAGCGTATCGATAATGTGGAAAATAAGTTGGAAGAAGAAGACAAGAAATTTACTTCATTTAAGGAAAAAATAATTAAAGACATGGAAAGGATATTGGCGACCGCGGAAAGCAGCTCTGTACCGTTTGGCGCTCCCACATCTGTTGCTCGACCGTCCATTAAACTGGCCACATTTGATGGGAAAAGTTCGTGGCAGGTGTACAAGACTCAATTCATGATAGTGGCGGAAGCGAACGGATGGGACTCTGCTACCAAGGCCTGCCATCTTGCAGCATCCCTGAGAGGTGACGCAGCGGACATTTTTCAGACCCTTCCGGACAGCCAGCGCCTGGATTTCGCCGCCCTCACATCTGCGTTGGAGCTTCGCTTCGGTGAGAAGTACCAGAAATATTTCAGCCGACTCCAGTTGAAGTCCCGTTTCCAGAAAAGCGGGGAAACCCTGCAAGAGCTAGCGGCGGACGTCGAGAGACTGTCTCATCTTGCTTTTTGCGACTGTCCAGCGGATGTTCGAGACAACCTGGCACTCAACTACTACATCGACGGGGTTCGAGATCCGGAAATCCAGAAAGCTCTACGGATGGCGGATGTCAAAGACCTGAATTCTGCTGTTGTGTATGCGATGAAGTTGGAGGCCGCCCAGCAAGCAACCCGCAAGGATCGCCATTCAATCCGCGGCGTGAAAACTGATGAGCCTGATCCGGTTTCGTCACGCTTTGCTGAACTGGAAAAGCAAATAAAAGAAATTGCAGGGACCCTCAAAAGGATTTCGGCTCCCAAGGACCAAAATCGACAACCACTTAAGTGCTGCAAATGTGGCGGCGAGGGTATTTGCGAAGAAACTGTGAAGTTCGCCAAGAAACCGGAGGGAAGAGCGCCTCTCCCTCTCAGGTCCAGGAAAACTAAGCCATGGCAATCTCGCGGGGCGGAGGTCGCCAAATTGGAATGAGCCCCATCTTAAAAATATCCAGATTTCATCGACGAGTGGCGGCAGTAATGGACTGTTTGTTTACGCATATGTAAACGGGTTTCCCTGCGAACTGATTATTGACACTGGAGCCAATGTTACAATCATTAGAACAGATGTGGCTCGTCAATTTGGACTCAACATTCCATGGACGCCGCCCTGCGTTACCCTCCAAACTGTGACAGGTGACAAGATCGAGATTGCAGGTAAAGTAAACTTAGAAATTGTGTTTGGAAATGCCACTTACCATCATACTGCATTCGTTGCTACTATCACAGACCCCTTCATTCTCGGATTGGACTTTTTAAAGAAGTATGACTTTAACCTCGACTTCAAGACTAATGAGCTGCACTCGATGAGAGAAGACATAGCCGTTTTCCCCGCAGAAAGTGATGTAATATCCGCTCATCAAATAATAGCCCAAACAGATTTACAATCATTAATACCTGGCTCCATTGAAGAAAGCAATAGTTTTCGATTTGGACTCATCGAATACCCTAACCTAAGCAATAACCTAAAAGGAGTGCTGGTAGCATCTACACTTGTGGACCTTTCTAAGGATGTAATTCCTGTGAGAGTCGCCAACGTGAGTAAAAGGCCAAGGAATATCCGGAAAGGTGAAGTGTTAGCAACCTGTACTCAAGTAAACAGCATCATTAGAAGAATCAATTCCCCCGAGACTGTGTCTTCTGAGTCCTTGACATCGAAGTTAATTGGGAGTGCGCCATTATCGAAAGATCAAAGAACTGCTGCGGAACAATTGGTGGATGACTTCGAGCATCTGTTTTCATCTGCATCGGAGGATGTTGGCCGTACGAATTTAACGCAGCATAGGATTTACATTGGAGAACACCCCCCTATTAAACAGCATACAAGACGACTACCATTCGCCAAGAAGGAAGAAGTTGAGACCTTCCTGAAAGAGATGAAGGAGAATGATGTAATCGAACCCTCATCCAGTCCTTGGGCCTCTCCCATCGTCTTAGTCCGAAAGAAAGATGGCTCCACCAGATTTTGTGTCGATTACCGACGGCTGAATGAAACCACCAAGAAAGACAGTTACCCTCTTCCACGGATAGACGACACCTTGGACACTCTTTCCGGACACAAGTGGTTTTCGACCCTGGACTTGAAGAGCGGCTACTGGCAGGTTGAGATACACCCTGATAACCGAGAGAAGGCAGCGTTTACAACTGGACAAGGCTTATGGCAGTTTAAAGTGATGACCTTCGGCCTCTGCAATGCACCAGCTACGTTCGAGCGTCTTATGTAGACAGTGTTAAGAGGACTTTCCTACGAATCCTGTCTGGTCTACTTAGACGATATCATCATCGTGGGACACAGTTTCGAAGAACATTTGGCAAATCTTAGGAAGGTGCTGCAAAAGCTTAAGGAAGCGAATCTGAAGTTAAGCATGTCCAAATGTAATTTGTTCCGCCGGGAAGTGAACTATCTTGGTCACATCATCTCTTCTGAAGGTGTACAAACCGATCCAGAAAAGATATCTGCGGTCAAGAGTTGGAATCGTCCCGAAAACATCCATCAGCTGCGAAGTTTCTCGGGGCTCTGCACGTACTACAGGAAGTTTGTAAACGGTTTTTCCAACATTGCACGACCTTTGCATAAGCTGACGGAGAGCAAGCAAAAGTTTGAATGGCCCAAAGAATGCGAAAATACATTTCTACGACTGAAGGAGACTTTAACATCAACGCCTATCCTCAGCCTGAAAAATCCTTCATCCTGGACACTGATGCGAGCAACGAGGGCATCAGAGCTGTTTTATCCCAAGAAATTGACGGCAATGAACATGTCATCGCATACTGGAGCAAATGCTTATCAAAGTCGGAGCGAAATTACTGCGTCACCAGAAAGGAGTTACTGGCCATAGTGAAAGCTGTAGAACACTTCCATCATTACCTCTACGGCCGAAAATTTCTGCTTCGGACAGATCATGCCTCGTTAACTTGGCTTTTGAACTTCAAAAATCCGGAAGGTTAGATAGCCAGGTGGATACAGCGGCTCCAGGAATATGACATGGAGATCAAGCACCGAAAAGGGTTGTCTCACGGTAATGCAGATGCTTTATCAAGGAGACCCTGTCCTGAGAACTGCAATTATTGTTCCCGAATCGAGGAACAGTATGGAACGACTACTAGCCCTACTGCCTATCAGATGACAGTGACTCCAACATCATCAGAACCTGATCCATGGAGTGACGACCAAGTTCGAAAAGATCAACTTGAAGACCCCGACATAAAACCAATTTTGGAGTTCATCGACAGTGACAGTCGGCGACCTAGCTGGCAGGACGTTTCCATCTTCAGTCCTGCAACAAAAAGATACTGGGCTTTATGGAACTCGTTCCATTTACGGAACGACGTGCTACACCGAAAATGGGAATCTGATGACGGCAAAGCATCTCGGTGGCAGTTACTACTTCCCCGATCAAGGATTTCAGATGTTCTGAAAGAAATACATAGTAGTGCGACAGGAGAACATTTTGGTGGGTTGAAAACCGTCAATAAAGTTCGGGAGCGCTTCTTCTGGAGCAAGGCGAAGGATGACGAGGAGAAGTGGTGCCATTCTTGTGACGCCTGTTCTGCTCGTAAAGGACCGAAGAAAAGAAGCAGAGGGAAGCTACATCTGTACAACGTTGGAGCTCCTTTCGAACGAATTGGGATCGACATCCTGGGTCCTCTACCAAGAACTGCTGATGGGAACAAATACATTCTTGTTTCCATCGACTTGTTCACCAAATGGCCGGAAGCATATCCCATTCCAGATCAAGAAGCTGCCACCGTAGCAGAGACTCTAGTCCAACATTGGATCTCGAGATATGGAACACCTTTGCAGATTCATTCCGATCAAGGGAGGAATTTCATCTCTACTGTGTTTAAGGGCCTATGTCAAATTTTCGGAATTGAGAAAACTAGGACAACACCACTACACCCACAATCGGACGGCATGGTGGAGAGATTTAACCGCACAATCCTGAATAATCTCTCACTTATGGTCTCCAGAAACCAACAGGATTAGGACAAGAAGCTACTTTTGTTCCTGCTGGCCTACCGCAGTGCTGTCCACGAGACTACCGGATATGCCCCATCTCAGATGCTCTTCGGACGAGAGCTTCGGCTACCTTGTGATCTCGTCTTCGGTCGTCCTCCGGATGCGCCTGCATCGCCTGAGGAGTACATCCAGGATCTCCAGGCCCGGTTGGAAGACGTTCATAACTTCGCACGAGAGCGAATCAACATCGCGGCGGAGAAGATGAAGACCCGATACGACACAAGGTCTACTGGACATGAATTTAACGAAGGCGACAAGGTTTGGTTATGGAATCCCATCCGACGGAAAGGTCTGTCATCCAAATTGCAGTCGCATTGGGATGGACCCTACAAAGTCCTTAACCGACTAAATGACGTCGTAGTGAGGATCCAAAAATCACCTAATGCAAAACCTAGGGTTGTACATTATGATCGGTTAGCCCCATACTATGGCCATAGTTCATGAGTATTACATAAACAACCATGGTTGATACATAAAAGTTGTAGATAATTTTTTTGCTTTTAATGTTTAGTAATATTTCTTGTTATTATTGTGTTTCCTATGCATTATTGGTTATTATTTAATGTGTGTATTTGTGAACTTGTGATAGAAGTTTGCACCCTTTCTGGGGAATGTACTGCCCGGGACGTGCAGTCCTTAGGAAGGGGGCAATGTTACAAATTCTGTAAATAGTAATTATTGTAGTAACGTAACCTGTAAATAGTTTCCCGTAATGAATATACAACCCCTTTTCATTCGGCTTAAGTATACGACGCCCTATTTCCTTTTCATTCATTGATAAAATTTGATAACGGTCTACTATTTTCCAGAAGCGTTAGGAATATTTGAGAGATTTCTTTCGATGTTTATAAAGGCGTCCCGCGTGATAAAAAGTTCAGTTTCGATTGAGAATTTGTGCTAAGAGTGTATTAGCTCTGTTTATTGCGAGGCATTTCGCTGTGTTGTTTTTCGTATTTGGAAGTAAATACGTGTGTAACCGTTGAGTTTACGGTTTGTGTGATATTTGCTTAATTGCTGATGATTAATTTAGCAGTTGTTGACGATCTTTCCTGTACATAGTGTAAATAAATTCTCTGTTTTTAATCAAGAACTGTGTTGTCCTTTCAAGAAAGTTGGAAGTCACGCCGGATCCGTTACAATATATATTAAAAGAGAAAACGGATAACTTTAAAAAATGCAGAAAAGGATTTTTTTTTTTTTCAATAAAAGCGTTCAGGAAGAAAATCCACTTACAAGCTGACAAGCTGAGACGTTTACGGTGGGGAATTTCTAGTGCTCAATTAATATAATTATTACGAGTCTACAACTATCAATAATGTCCAGATTGAAAAGCAATTAGCTATTATTTTCTCCGTACAGGCATTGTACGTAATGAATTCATTATATGAGAAGGAGGTTTCATCGGCAATAAATACCTCATAACATCAAACCAAGATATTTTAATCTTAAAAACAGCAATTTTTCTAGTAATAAAGAATATCCGGTAATATGTAGCACAGATGGCTCAGTAATGATACTGACTGAAGAGTTATTATCTAATGAAAATAACTTGATTCGAATATTTTCAGTAACGTTAGATTCAGTATACACTGAAGATCATACATTACTTTTATACGTTTTTTTTTAATGGAAAAACAAGTTTATTATCCAAAATTGTCCGAGTATCAAAATTAATGCCACATTTCTCAAAGACAGCTAAAAATTTGAATTTTCTCTATTTACTCATAAAAAAAGCACCACACCCACCCTCTGGATATAAACTCGCAATAACCTTTTAATAGGATCGAAAGATTATGTTTTGACAGAAAATACTTCATTTGATAAATTAAAATTCATTTTTTTTAGGATTACTATTGTATTATTATTGCTGATACTCTGAGGCAGCTTCAACTGAACCTTTTCAAATGAATTAGTGGGGAAAAAATGTTCCAAGTGTCATAATTTGCCCTCAAACTGCGAAAAGCGTAGGGGAAACCCGGCTAAAGTGGATACCCCGGGCAAAGCGAATTTTGCCTATAACTCCCAAATAATTAGACGGCCGGCAGTCGCGTTGTCATAGCCACGGTCGCCTGTTGCCGCTCCGTGTGCGGCAAACACTTCGGGACAAGTTCACATAATACAACGCCAGTGAGCAAACAAAGTATGTTTTGGAGAAAAAAATATTAGTTTACAGAGGTTAGTGTTTCCATTATAACTTTAATACTATTTGTGACATGTTCTTTGTTATGAGTAGGATTTGATGTACGATTATGTAGCTTTCAACTATCCGTAGATGACGAGTTTAGATGCTCTGGTTTTCTAGTAATTTTTAGTAACCTCAAAAATGTACCTGAAGGGCAAAGCGGATTGGGCAAAGTGAATACCATATTCACTTTGCCCGGTCATGACACGTCACTTCATTCGAACCTGAAAGTCCTTCAATATTAAGATCTCAAGACAATACTACCATTGAAGATCGTCCTTATACTCCCATGGGATCTGAAACAACAGAAAAAGTCCAAGGCAATGATGTCACTCAAACCTGAAAGTTCTACGAACTACTACAGTCCTTCCGTTTTACTATCTATTCCTCATCCTGTAAAACCAATAACAACGCGTAAATAAAAACTACAGAGATCTACACTCCAGGCAAGTACTCCAGTAAAGGACAATCAAAGACAAAAATTTGAAAAATCAAAAAAGACTTTCATGAAGTAACTAGATGGTGTTTCGACAAAACTTTCTCAGAAGACTATTAAAAAGACGAAGTACCAAAAAGACTAATAAAAAATCTCTACTACAAAACATAGGACTGCATAAGAGAATGATAAGAAGAAGGAAGAAAAAAATTGATGATATAAGGTGCATTTTCTGTGATGAAATGTTCATTGAAGACGCTGATCAGCCAATAGAAAACAGGATACAATGTCATATTTGTACTGAGTGGTGTCATAAAGAGTGTTCAGCATTCGAAAATGGTAATGATTTTGTTTGTAATAACTGCAATGATTAGTATTGTAGCAGAAAAATGTTTTTTTTTTTTTAAATATGCTCCTAAATTTTGGATGTTTAAAAAAAAATGTTTCGCTTGTTACAATAATTACTGCAATAATTAGAATTGTAGAAAAATGCTTTTTAATATGAGCCTTTAATTTTCGATGCTTATTTTATTCTTAAGTTCAGTTTCTTTGTTTGTAATACAATAACAATTAGCACTGCAGCAAAAAAATGTTTTTATATGTGTTCCTTTTATTTTCTACGTTTATTTTATTTTTAAGTTCAATTTCTTTGTTTGCAATAACTACAATAATTAGCATTGTAGCAAAAAAATGTTTTTTGGATATGCTCCTTTAATTTTCGACGGCTATTTTATTTTTAATGTTTAGTTTCATGACAAATAATGTAGCTGTTCGCTTTGCCCTAGTAACGAATCCACTTTACTCGGGGTGTTGGGCAAAGTGGATATTCATGCCATTGTTGAAAACTGGCCTTATATCTAATGGTGTAATTAATATTATGGACAACTGTTATTGCATTACCCAAGTGCATTAAATGAAGACTGATTATAAACATTTGTTTCAATTTCTAAAGTTGTAACTAAACGACAATAATCAAGAAAAGCTTAAGGTATTTACGTTACCCGGGTTTCCCCTAATTTTAAATGGAATTTGACGTGGTATGTCTTCCGAAAAGATAGAGAAATTCATTTGTGTTGAAAATAGCAGTTTTATGCAAATTTGCGACTCTCGATTTAATTTGAAAACGCTTAAGAACTTTCTTCTTTCAATTTGAAACTCACACTACCTCCATACCAAATTTGACGATCATCAGACATAAACGGTGGATTTCTATAAAGAACGTAGAAAAAAATACGCACACATCCTTTTTTTATGTAAAATATAACATAAGCACAAAAAAAAAAAAAAAAAAAAAAAAAATGCACAGCATGATAATGCGGAGCCTCATTCCTCTGATGAAGACGTGAACCAGTAAAACCGAAAGCTCTTACGGTTGGTGATATCTTCGACTCAAACCAGAATAACAAAGTAGCCCAAATATTAATGTATTCAGTCGTGACTTTTTAACATGACAAACATGACACAGCTAACCTGGCAGCATTGTGAAGGCTAGGCGGATCCAAATCATGGCATTACGACACTGTCATGTTAGGTTTGCTTCAACTATAGAAGCAAAGCAATCATGTTGGTAAACATAACACTCCTGTGAGTATTTGAGCAGAAATGAAGCAAAACATCATTGCGATGGGCAATAACAGAAAACATGATCAGGTTCATTGGAAGCAGTGGCCTGTTAAAATCTACTTGCAAGAGTCATTTAATTTAACTTTGAGCCATATGCGTTAACCTTGTACCATGTTACAGTTTTAAAATTTGACCTCAAAAGAAACTGTAGAAAGCCTATCCGCATTCTGGTAGAAAATATATAATATCAGTTTTGTACAAAATTAAGTTGACAATAATGTACACGACTAACTGAATTATCTAATAATTCAGAAGTTACTGTTTCGAAGCAACTCTTGAAAGCTGATTCAAAAATGTTGAAATCTCCCGTCAATTGCTGTAGTATCTTATTCAGTAATATAAATTTAATAAATGTTGTGATGTTATGAATTGTTTTAAGTAATTGGGTTTTTTTTTTTTTTTTTTTTTTTTTTTTTTTTTTTTTTTTTTTGTGTGTGTGTGATAATGAATTGATCCAGTTTCAATGAAACTATTTTTTTAAGTATGTTATCGTTCAATGTGCTAGTTCAATCAACACTATTGTGTTGTGTGCATGTGTGTGTAAGTATTTTTTAAAATATTTTTTGTATCATTAAATGAATTTATTAAGAAAAAAACTAGTTATGTGTGTATTATTGGGTTAATTTCTTCCTTCCCTTTTAAATAACCGAAAATTTGGTAAAATTATTCCAGTATTTTTTATTGGGATTAAACAATAATGCTATTCCGTTTTAATAAATGCATCATTTAGGGCTAATATTTTTTGCACAGTATCGGATGTGTTTTTTGAGATACGTCCTTTACAGAGCAGAAAAAATTATTCAAATATTGTTTATGAAAATATTCAAAATTAAATTGCATTAAAAAGAAGTAGAGTAGACGTCCTTCATTACGTTCATAAATGAAACAAGAATTTAAGATATTTGGAGCCTTTGTAGGCTGTTTTGTGCAACAATGTCGTGAAATCACCCTACATGCAATATTTTGCAAGCTAAGACCAATTGAGATTACAATAACAAACGTCGACTAAATGAGCCAAAATACGAACAAAATATTTTAAGCGAACACCATTTTGTCCCAGATTTCTGTTCTTCGTTATTCAAAAAATTTGAAAGTTGTGTTTTGCGAAAAATTCTGATATGATGTGGAGGGAAAAATGAAGGTCATTTTCGGACACATAAGAATCAGAAATCAAAAACTTAAAAACGCAACACAATAAAAATTTTGTGGAGTAACATTATTTCCTTTCATAGCATTTAATAAATAAATAAGCGATATGTCCAGGAGATTTATAAAGTTCTTTCTTCTATTAATATTTTAAAGGAGGTAAGACTATAATTAGATCAGAGTCGAATTAAATCGTTCTGTTTGTATAATTGGTCTCAGAAACGAAGGTAGGTTAGTGTGTTTGTCTCTAAGCTATAAACCATCGCGTTGTGCGGTGATAATCGGTCGGAAAATGATGATGGATTAAGGCCTGTTTACGCAAACAGTACATGGCTTTAATTGTAAGAGGTTAATAGTACCTGGATGTGAATAGCGCGTTTTATGTCTTGTTATAAAGCCATGATTGCTCTGTTAGAAAGAAAATTAAATGGAGAATCTCATACACCGTTACGAATTTTTTCAGTTCTTACATACACACAGAAACTTATTGCTTTTATAGCAATTAGTTTGAGCTGGATTTTGCTTAAACATGAAGATTGATTAAGATTTTTTTTACGCCAACAGCGAATTATGAGAGGGTGACGGTATCTGTGTGCAAATAGCGTACTTTGTCTTGTTATAAAGAATGATTGCTCCGATAGACAGAAAATGAAAGTGGAGAATCTCTTACGCTGTAGCAAATTTCTGTAATTCTTACATACACACAGAAAGTATTTGTTTTTACAGTAAATTGTTTGAGCTGGATTTTACTTAAGCATGAAGATTGTTTAAGACTTTTTATCGTCAACAGCGTATTTTAAGAGGGTAACTATAAGAGGGCGAATAGCGTGTTTTATGACTTGTTATAAAGAAGGATTGCTCCGATAGACAAAAAATGAAAGTGGAGAATTTCTTACGCGGGGGGGGGGGGGGAGCAAATGTCTGTAATTCTCACATACACATGGAACTTATTTGTATTTTCAAGAAATAATTTGAGCGAAATTTTGCCTTAACATGATAATGGATTAAGAACTTGTTTACGCAAACAGCTCATGGCTTTAATTATATGAGGTAAATGGTGCCTGGATGCGAATAGCGCTCTTTATGTCTTGTTACGAAATTGAAAGTGGAGTATCTCTGAAACTGAAGCGATTTCTTTTTAGTTCTTACATACTCAAAGAAACTCGTTGTTTTTTTTTTTTTTTCAGAAAATAGTTCGAGCTGGATGTTACTTAAACATGATGGTAGATTAAGATTTTTTTCGCAAACAGTATATGACTTTGATCTTAAGAAGTTAGTAGTATCTGGATGCAAATAGCTTGGTTTATTTCTCCTTACATAGCATGATTGCTCTTTTAGAAAAAAAATGGAAGTGAAGAAAATCTTACACAGTAGATGAATTTCTATGTAGTTTTTACATGCACACGGAAATTTAAGGTTTTTCAGGAAATAATTTTTATTGGATTCTACCAAAGCATTAATTATAATTTAGTGTAAGCTTTTGATTGCCATTCAGTGCCAAAATTCACATGCTAAGGGGGAAAAAAACTATCAAAAATGGCTTAGCTCCTTGCGCAACTGCAATTATTTTTATCAAAAATTTTACTAGCGATTTTCTAACGCGTTCGAGTTTCTATTGAACTCATTTGTATTGTGTTTTTCACTTTATTCCAAGATTTATCTTTCCTCGTTTCTCAGTATGTGATAAAGCTCGTTTTAAAAGGAATTTTAACTTTTCTTTCTTTCTTTTTTTTTTTTTAATTCTGAAAGCGATTCG
Source organism: Uloborus diversus (assembly GCF_026930045.1). Taxonomy (NCBI): domain Eukaryota; kingdom Metazoa; phylum Arthropoda; class Arachnida; order Araneae; family Uloboridae; genus Uloborus; species Uloborus diversus. The sequence goes on from NC_072732.1 coordinate 128,235,945, forward strand.
ATTAATTAGCCTCTTGGATAGTCGGAGTTCGGATAATCAGAGTCCTACTGTATATAGTACTTTACGAACAGTTTAAAAATAATGTAATTTTCAAAAGTATAGATTATTGGTCACGTTGCCTCAGTAAAGGGTATAAATACTCGAAAGTTATGTTTTTTGTATTAGAGATTTAACATCTCAGAGGTATCCACGATCAGTGATGCTCCCATCAGTTTTTATGAGGGTATACTTCCAGTAATCCATTGCGCACAATATGTGTATCCTTATATATTATTTCGGTAGCCTGTTTTTGGTTTCTACGCGAGATTTTCCTCAATTCATGATAGATTTCTTTGATTTACACCTTATTTTAAAGCTTATCGTGCGGGCTACTGACGAAAAATAGACCCACGGTCTAAAAATTGTTTTTTCGGGCAAAAAAAAACCTGTTTTAAAGAACCAGAATGCGGTTTTCGGTTAAATTTATAACTTTAACTTGCACTGTAACCGACAGAGCTGAATAGCTTGATCGGCAGAGCGTTCGACTGGTAACCAGGAGAATGCGAGTTCGGGCCCACGCCCGGACAACCTGCATCAAAAAATTAGTACAATATCGCGCATTACATGAACAATGAATAACAAATATGAGGGAATACATGAGATTGAAACGCTCTTAGCTGTTTTAAAAAATTGATGCAACATGGAGCTGAATTAATACTTACAGAATTGTAAGGTTTTTTTTTTTTTTTTAAAGCTTTGGCTCCGATAAGAAAATTAAGGCATGATGTAAGAGAAAATATAAATATCAGGTTTAAGATTTCAGACTACAATGGAATTGTTTTTTGTTCAGTAAAATATAATAAATCGTATGTTGAAATATAGATTCTTCTAATGAGTTTTTGACTCTTTGTACAAATAAAAAAAATTACTACCTCAACTTAAAGGGTAATATATATATTTTTCATCTTATTGCAAAAAAACAAATAGTGTACCACATTTTTGCTACATTTGAAAAGCTGCGCTTAAAAAAAGAACTTAGCTCAAATTATTTTGTATTTTAACCGTGCTGTCAAATGATGAACACGTGCTGCCATCTAAGCCATAACGGTTCGAACAGACTGCGATAACAAATTGTAAAAATTTTCAAAAATAAAAACACTTCTCGGCAAGAAAAAAAATTTAAAATTAACCTGTGTTTTTTTTTTTAGGTAGAGCGTTCGGCTATAAACTGTCTGAACTTCGGGCCAGTTCGTTCTGTCCGACATAATAGCAAATTTACATTAATATTACGCATTACATGTACTCATAACATACAACAGATAACACACGTAATAAAATAAATGCAGGGAGAATGCTATTTGGTGTTTCGACTCCTTTATGCAGGCTACAGTTATCATTCAGGTAAGTTGACTGCTAATCGAAGGGTGTTCTTCCCTTTTTTTTTTAAAGCTTTGACTCCGTTCAGACCACTGAGCATAATGTAAGCATAAAAAAAAAGTATTAGATATACCTCAAGGAAATCCTTTTTGAGCAGAAAAACATTTTCATTGTATGCTGAAATGTAGATTTTTCTAATAGCAGTGTTCGAACTTTTGTACAAATGAAAAAATACTACGCCAAATTAAAACTACGAGTTTCACCCAGTAAATCTTTAATTATTTATTCGAATACGATGTAAAACATTAAAATTATTATCAACTTCATTACTAAGAAATCATTTTCTACTCCTCTGCTTTCGGCTGTAAAAAACAAAACAAAACATTTTGTCTACGTTCGAAAAATTACATTTAAAAAACAGAGTCAGTTCAACTGGTTTTGGTTTTGAATTTTAAGTGTTCGATTAAAAGAAAAACAATTGTGGGCATTTAAGCCGTACAGGTTAAAAAAGCCTGCTATGGGAAATTGTTGAATATTCAAAAATAAAAACACTTATTTTTTCAATCGAATTTATTACTTCTCTAGAATGTTTGTTTCAATCGCTACGTGAGATCTTCCTCATTCTTTAATCAGTTTCCATGTTTTACGAATAATTTCAAATCGTATTATGCTGGCTAAGGACAAAACATAGACGCATGATCTTATTATATTTCTTTTCGGCAAAAAGCTTTTTTTACTGTGTTTTATTACGCATTCCTTCAATGAATAGCATTCGAAAAGGAAGGCGCAGTTGCTAGGTTTGTGGGAGCGTCGTACTGTAAATCGGAATGGCACCAGTTCGAATCCGTGCCACTAAATATCTCTTTACGTGTCACTCAGCCACACTTTTAATGATATTTATATTTGCATTGAAAATACGTACAACCAAAAGGGGAGCGATGATCAAATTATCACAACGTTGTATTTAACGAGGTTTTTTTTTACTGATGTCTTCAAATTACATACCTTCTCTTGTGCGCTTACTTTTTTCCGTTTACTTTTTTCGGTTTTTCTTCATAATATTCTTTCTTCGAAATTTTTAAAGAGCGAAATGCCTTATGAAACGATTCGAAGTACAGTGCGGAGTTCCGCACGGGTCGACTAGTGCGGTCATATACATAATCTGTCATAATATGAAACTTTTTGAAGATTAAGAGTATACGCAATGTGTCTAAAAAAAGTTTGAGAGTATACACGTATACCCTATGGGAAGGTCATTGTCACCATCACAGTTAAAAAGTCTCTTCACGCATATTTGACATTGTAAATCGGAAATACAGCCTAAAAGTTTAGTCAAGGGAATTATCAAGCTGTGTAGTTCGAACACAAATTCACCAACATGGATCAAAAAAAAAAAAAAAAAAAAAAGAATTAGAGGTTCTAAGTCTTACATTTGAATGTTTTGCTACATTTTCAAGAAAACATGCCATTCTTTTAATATTAAAAAAAAAAAAAAAAATTACAGCGTGTGGCGTAAAGACACGATAGAAGTGAAACTTTTGTATTTCAGGAAGACCTTGTGATTGTGTTTATCATTCATTTATTTACATTAAATTATATAGATATGTGCTACATACACTGCCCATCATCATCTTCGATCTCGAGAAGAGAAATTATCGTTTTAACATACTAATATTGTCGCACAGCGGAATCTGACTGACTGAGAGTGACTCAATCGGCAGAGCGCTAAGCTTCGAACCCATAGGACCCCGGATCGCGTCCCGGCCTAGATGTTTCACTCATATTCACAACACAATTGTATATTTTGGTGACTGAAATAGATTATAAACAACGAGAACTCTAAACAATGCTCGACGTGCGTTGGTAATAAACTAGTGTTTCAACGGATGCTATGTTGATACCCAACAGCTGTAGTCAACGCAGTACACGCAACCACGGACAAAGAGAAAGAAAGCAGGAAAAACGCATGCGTGACTTTTCATCACACAAAATGCCAATACGTCACTTCTACCACACAAAAGTTTGCAGATCAGAGTTTCAAAGACATCGCAAAATAAATTTCCCCTCAAAACAAAACACATCTCTTCTTTTTCCTGCAATATTCTATTCCATCTAAAGAAAGGAGTTTTTTTTTTTTTTTTTACTATCATAGTCTTAACTGTTTACGTATATATTTCAATGTTCCAAAATGAATTTCACTCCGTTAAAAAATGTCTTCTAAGAGCATTTTCATGCCTTGGAGAAAAAAAAGAACTATAGCTTATCTGCCCATGATACCAAATACGAGTATAATGTGATACATGAGTAAAACGAACACAAAAGATCTGGAAAAGAAAGTAACGATTTCGCTATCAGAGAACTCGCTCATCACGGATGAGTGAAAGAGAAGAAAAAAGAAGTTGTGATAAAAATATAAATGAAATAAAAATGTTCTTCAGTGGGACGATATCAATTAAAAAAAAAAGAGCTGCAATGTTTAATGATGCACGATTTAAACACGAGGTCTTCACCAGAAGATTTCGGAGGTTAAGCGCGCTTTTGCGTGAGTCAACGCATCAACGTTGCTAATAAGGATGAACATCGTGGAGGTTCGAGAGAGGAAATTGAGAAATTTGCGGCAGCTTCGAGAACCGCGGGGGGAAATAAAATACACTAAAAGCTATCCGAGACGAAATAACTGTAGCGAAAGTGAAATTTAAAAACGAAACAGATTATTTAAATTATATTAGGGGTCTAAAAGCATTAAAGTTTTTTTTTTTTTTTTTACATCAGCGTGTGTATGGGGCATATTAAACAAAAAACTAAAAAAATTGCATTAGTTATTACTTTAACGGCAACTTCATGTCTTAGAAAAGTAATCATGTAAGGTTGAAATTCTCAACTGTCGGAATGGAGGTTCTTTTGTAGTATCACTTCATTCCCCAAAAACTTAAAAAAGAGCCTTGTTAACTAGCATTAACTAGCACGTGTGTGGCAATTTTGTGCAATTATTATTGTTATTATTTCTACTTAAAAGAATTAACAGCCCCCGAATTGAAAGTTAATTATTTTTTTATGCGAGCCCTTTGTTATACTGCGATGCATGAAGAAATATCCCAATAGCAGGGGCAAGCACAAGGGGGAAGAAGGGACAGCTGTTTGCCCAGGGCCAAGAGGGAAAGGGACCCGAGATTTTTAAAACTGGTGACGGGTCCCAAAATTTCTGTGCATAACCGTGCTTACAAGTAAAACTATGTGAATTTTAACTGAAATTTGCAAGAAAATAGAGTAACTCAAAAAAGAAATATAAACGAATAAATAAAACAAAACAATAGCGGACTTTTGTCCTGATCTTTATATTTCGTCTCGTGTTTTCTTTTTCTTTCAAAATTTATTGAAGTATTTTTTTTTTAAAGAATTTATTGTATGTAAGTTTATGAACAGAAAACAAAATTTTAAAATAATACTATGAATGTCTACAAAAGGTACCCCATATTTGTTGCTTTTATCGTATGCCATGTCATAGACAAGTGCCAAAATTGAAAAAATTTACCAGTTGTTAGAGAGAAATTTCTAACTTGCTCATACAGACATTGCGACAAATGAAAAGCAATTCAACTAATCAGAAAGAAAAATTCGGCAAATACGAATCACTAAGTTAAAACTATCATGTCTTATATGTGAAATAGTTATAATTTCGATTTGTAGTTGTTTTGCGTAGTTGAATTAAAAAGTTTTTTCTTTAAGTTTTTTTTTTTCTAGTAGACGTTTACATTCATCTACTCATTCTTTAATAGTTTCGACACAGTAATTCCGGTTACAAAATACCATTCATTGCAGTGAGAACCAAAGGGATGTAAGTGGACACTTTCAAGTTCTGAGTAAAACGCGTTTAAAGTTGATGTCCTAGATAGGTTTTCATTGAAAAGTTTTTCTTAATCGCGCTGTATAACAGCACTTAACAGAGCTACTAGTACTCCCCAAGACCGAGGAGAGGATCACCTACCATTTGGACTCGTTATCTCCAAATTTTTAACTTTGCCACTTACATCCCTTTGCTTCTCACTGCCTCATTTATCTTTTATCTCTTTGAATTAATTGTTACCTTGTCTTTCTTTCTAGCTTTTTTCCCCTTTTTCTTCTTCCAATATTGGTATTTTTTAAAGGGGGAACATTAGTATTGCATAATTAAAAGACCCCCATTAGCGATTGAAATAATAACAATTTTTTTTAAATTAAATTCGTGATCGATTACAGTTTGATTTTACTAAGCTGATTTGTTTTACTCATTGTTTGATAATTTTTTTTTATCTGAAAGTGTAGAGTATTATAAATATAATTAATATTATAATTTACGTCAAATATTGCATTAAAATTGTACTAGTGTCACAGTTATAAAAGTCAAAGAGTCCTAAAATTTAAGAATCACCGAAAAAATAATTTTTTTGTCTGAATAAGTCGGATAGAACCCCGCCAATGGGAAATATAGTTTTATCATAAAAATAGATTCCTCAAAAAATATGTACCTTGAAGCTAAATCATGATTTAAAAAAAGAAGTTAATACTTCCAGTTACAATTATGTTATTGAAAGAAAGCTTTGATGTTACCGATAAGAATGGGACAACGGACTTGCTTAATTTGCCGAATACAAAGACAGCAAGTTCACCAGGCTTATTAAGAAACTTTCGAAAGCTCGAACAAAAATTTTACTTTGTGGAAACCTCCTCCCCTTTCAGTTCTTTGTATTTTCTTCCTTTCTTTTTTTTCATCCGCCTTTTCCTGTAAACTTTTATTCTTTGATTGGGAAATGAATTCATTAGCTGAAAAAAGTAATCATTGGTCGCAAAGAGCTGTTTTTCGCACGAGGGAAGGGTTTTATGTTTCGTGGAATAAAGATTCCTACTCGTTTTATTTTCATTTTTAGGAACTTTGACTAGAGTTGAAAGTTTTAGTTGCATGATACACAACCGGAAATAACTAAAGCCCTCGATCCAGGGCTTTAGAAATAACTACAGATGCATCGGGAAACTTTCTGTCATATTTCGTAGCCTATCAGTCATGCTCTATAAATCACGATAGACCCACATGTATTAAAGGAAAAAGGAAAATACTGCATTTTTTTCTTTTCAAAAAAATTTCGAATTTCAATTCACTTAAAATAAATTTGATAGGAGAAATGTACGTAACATTATTGTTAAATTGCAAGATATAGCACACATTTTTAAGTTGCAGGCATTTCTAATAAGTACTTTTTTTTAACCCTTTAATCATAATTTTTTACTAATGGCCAAGCGTTAGAATTTTTCATAGAAAGTATACAATTCTAACAAGTTTAACGTATGAATAATTTATTGGAATAACAAAGGCAAAAATATATCGAATTGAATAATGAATGTGACGAACTATATTCTCAGACTTTGATTTTTTAAAATTTTGATTTCTTAATAAATTTGATTTTAATAAGTCTTTAATCTTCTTACAACAGAAATAGGATCAGTTTCGATTGATGAAATACAACACATAAACCAGTCATTTTAAGAAACTATCATCATTCATTGAATATAGTAACAAATGGTGCATATATTACTTGAGTTAAACAATTTTATCTCTTTTTTCAGATAGGGATATTTTAATATATAGGCGTAAAATATTCTAATTTAAAAACCATACAAATTTTGTAAATAAACAAGCACACATTAGAAAAGAAAATTATATTGACTTTTTTTTCAATCATTTTTCACAAAACTAAATGAAAAACAACCGATGTACATTGTATAACTTTTAAAATTTAAATTTTTTTTTGAAACGTACTATTTTAATTTCGAACTTAAAAAAACAGTAATATTTTCTGTTTGGTAATCCCATATACGTCGTACAAAGTAACATCTACTGCTATACAAAGTAAGACGACTTTATATTTATAAAATCACAACGTGTTTAAGTTTTAATTTCTTTAACATTTATTAAGAGAGAATATAGTAATTTTTGAACTTAATTGTACAAACAATTCAAATATCAAAATCTGTTGTGCCATACAGCTACCTGTCAACACCCCCCCCCCCCCCACCTCCAGAACTAGAACTTCCCAAAAACAAGAAAAATTCCACCCTAAAGTTTTCAAAAGCGCACTGTGTGCCATGAACCTCGCCCTCTTCACGGGCACCCTTACATTTAAACCCGTCCATCTTTGGCCCATTTATCAATTATTTCAATTGCTAATACTTTCCTGTATACGTCTAGCTATTCAATGTCAGATTTATTACATTGTTATTTAGAATATGCATTTGTCTATTTTTTTACTTGAAAACTGAAATAGTAATAGTTAATTTCACTTATAGCTCCATCTCTATGCACTGGAGTAAAAAAAATACTCAGTAAACCCAGATATATTTTGGCAAAAATAATCGTAATGCACCTGAAATAGGTCACGAAATTTTCTCTGCAAAAACTACTCATGTATTAAAAAACGTACACATCCTCATAAACTGCTTAAAGTGCACGTTCTACACTTGAGGTAGAAACGCATGCTTAAAAAAATCCAACTTACTACCCAAGCAGAGGAAAAAGTTAAATCTATTTTATCACTTTGGATTTGGAACATAAATGAATTTCTACTTTCATGCGTGTTATTATCCTTTAACGACTCTGGAGTCTTGGTTTGTGTCTCTTTTCTTTTAACGGAAGCAAACAAGTCAGCAAAACCCAGAAACAATAAAATAAAAAAAGAATACTAAATACGTAGTAAGAAAAAAAAGTATAGGCGGCAGGAAGCCCTAGAGCCAAACGATGGCGACTCAGCAAGCGGGTCAGTGGATATAAATTCCCATTGGAAAACGGCGATGGGAACAATGAACTTCGCAGAAGGACCCTTAGGCGACGCTTCTAAAACCGTGTGTGCATTTCTCTAGCCAAACTGAGAAGTCGCGATTCACGACCCGATTTAATTAGTAAAAATTATCCTTATTAATTTTTACCATGCAGTTTTGGTTTGGGCGCTTCGAAGAAATAGAAGTACTTGGGTGAAAAAAATCTCAAGATTTAGGCACATGCAATATCCCTTTGTTTCTCTTTGAGACTTACTTCTGAGAAAGCAAACAAATTTGAGAGAACATTCATTTGTGTAACAAAAGTGTGGAATGAACCGATATGAAATCATATTCTAATAAAAATGTTGACGATGTTGTTGACTAAAAGACAGACGGATGGACATCTGGAATATCTTTCCATTTGTCTCCGAGACTAACTTCTGAGTAAGCAGATAAATTTGAAAGAAAATTCATCTGTGTAACAAAAGTATGAAACGCCGGCTTAAAGTCGGATTTTAATAAAAATTTTGACGATGTTGTTGACTAAACAACAAAGGAACATCTGGAATATCCTTTTGTTTATCTTTGAGACTTACTTCCGTCCGAGTAAGCAAATAAATTTGAGAGAACATTCATTTGTGTAACAGAAGATTGGAACGCTGCACAGTGGAGCGAAAACGCCAAAAAGCAATTAAAACTGAAATTTTAAAGCCCTTCGTCCACTACAAAGCTAAAGGGAGCCTTTAGAAAGTTGAAGAACCATGAGCACGGGAATTTGAAAAAACAATTCTTTTAAGCAGTCTATAAATTTTTTTCTTATTAAAGGTGGGTATATTCTCTCGTGTCTAACGATAGTAATAGGCCGAAAAAAATTGAACTCCATTATAACATGCCTGTATAAACAAACAAGCGAAAGAGAATTAAAAACATTTTTAAGCGCTTTTTGGCATTTTCGCCCCACTGTGTGCCAGCATGAAACCCGTCTAACACAAATGCTGACGATGGTGTTGCCTAAAAGACATAAACCTGGAAAACCCTTTTGTTTGTCTTTGAAACTTACTTTTGAGTAAGCAGATAAATTTGAGAGAACATTTATTTGTGAAAAATGTGGTACACCAGTTTGAAATCGGATTCTAATAAAAATGTTGATTATGTTGTTGACTAAAGGACTAAAGAACATCTATTCTTTTGTTTGTCTTCGAGACTTACTTCTGAGTAAAAGCAGCTATATTTAAAAGAAAAATCATGTGTGTAACAAAAGTATGAAACGACGGTTTGAAAACAGATTTTGATAAAAATATTGACGATATCGTTGACTTAAAAGACAGAGAGACACCTGGAACATCCTTTTTTTTTTTTTTCCGTCTCCGAGACTTGCTTCTAAGAAAAATAATTTATGAAACAAAAGAATAGAACCCTGGTTTGAAATCAGATTCGAATTAAAATGCTGACCATTTTGTTGACAAATAAAATACATGTAAGATTTTCCTCTTTTCTGCGCTGATGTAAAGGGCAAGAAGAAGAAAAAATCATTTCCAAAGGGTTTTATAAATATATTTTTCAGACCAATGATACTTTAAATCGAGGGATTAAAAACATAGTCAAAATGCAGCTACAGTTTTTTTTATAACAAAAAAAAACAGAAAAAAAAACAATGTCTGTTTCACTCCACTCCAAGCTGGACATGGAAAACACACTAAACGATTTTTTTTAACGGTAACTAGCAGCGCAGAACATTGCCTGGGAAAAGAAATGAAGTCATATGAAACGTTATTAGCATTATCTGCTAAATAAATAAGGAGAATTGGATTTAAAACCTCCCTTAGGAAGTAAGGCGAGAGTCCTTAAAAAACCGGATGAGACTCAGGAAAACAGTTCCTAAAAATCACAATTCGATCAAGGACACCAATCGTCTTGAACTCTCCATCTTCCCATTCAAATAAGATCAGTTTCTAGAAATCCTCCTTACAATAAGATCGACAATTCTTAAATTGCATCAACATTCCCGTAACTACCAACTTCTCAAATAAACTATAGCAAAACCAAAATTTTCTTACTATTTAGCAAGCTGAAGATTAAATTGCTGCTTGAAATTGTTTGAATAATTGGGACACGAATCATTTAAATCACAATATGGATATTGATACAAGTGTAAGGAAACATAGGGTATAAAAGTGCACCTAAGGTTTATTAATTCAGCATTAATCCAGGAATTAATTTCAAAATCAAAACTTTCTTCTGTGGTTGAATGATAATATGATAGCATTAAGAATTACGTAATAATGGTTTTTAATTTACGTAATAATGGTTTTGGTGAAAGAAAGTTCTCAAATTTGTAGTTTTGCTAAAGCAAATCAAAGTACAATAGTGTTGCAACGAATTTCAATGGACTGCAAATTTTGTAAATTGTAGTGGGAATTTCGTTGCAATAAAATACAAGCATTGCAATAGCAATTAAAACGGGATTGAACATTTATTTCGTTAAAGCGAATGACCTTGAAGCAAAAACATCATTTGTATCATTTGTAAAAGGTTTTTTGGTATTATTTTGAAATAGATAGGATTAGCGAGACAGTACCTCTTACTGTTCGGTACTTTCTGGCAGATTTCTACCTATTGCGAATGATACAAATGATGTTTTGCTTCAAGGTCATCCGCCATCTATCCGTGGTGAAGCTTTATCTTTCACTTTTATCATGCACCCGTTTAAAAAACTAATAAATAATTGATAAACCTCTTGAGTATGCTACTAAACAAAAAGATTAAGAAAATTTAGTTAAATTTTTTCTCTCAAATATTTTGCTGACTTAGTATAATTTTTGCTTTTTAGTGTTGGAATTTTCATAAACATAATAAAATTTTGAGAATGAAATTCCAGATACGCTACTAGGCATAAAGTCATAAATTTTACTTACTAGAGCTGTATGGGTGTGCTCAAGCTTTAACCCTAATGGATTAATAGCTCAATAAAATAGGATAAAAGAGGAAGAAAGAGCAATTCTTTCATTAGAATCATTTTAGTTACACATAGTAAACGCAACATTGTTCAATTTCAAATTATATGTAATCATTCATTGTAGCTAATATTCATATTACTAACGGGGCAAAGAGCACTAATATTTTAAGCAATTCTGGACATGATTTTTCTTCTTGCGTTAAATCAAAAAGTAAGAGTACGCTTTTTAGCCAAGACATTTTTTTCCCCTTCTCTCTCCCTCTATCAGATGACATCCCGAATGCTCCATGAAGTTCTTATCATTTTAGTTAAAAGTGACAGAAGATAGATACTTCCAATTTTATACGGAAAATATAGGTGTCAAAAAATTAATTAATTCCAGATTAATTCCATGCTACTTAACGAGATGAATAGTAGTGAAAACAGGGAGGTTTACTTGCATGTTGTAATAATGACTTATGCTTAAGTAAAAATCGTGTAAGAGTATCCTTTTTTTCTCTCTTTCCGTTTTTTCTGAATTGCGTACTACTTCATTCAAATTTTATTTTGAAGAAGGGAAACGTGCTTTCTCCAAGTAATACTGGCGAAACGGGAAATTTCCTTTCCCTTGTTTATTCGATACGCAGATAAAATCCTACAATTATTTCTTGCGATTTACGTAATCAACTTACGTATTCTATGTTTTCTGTATGTCGCATTTGATCAATCAGTCAAACAAATTTCAATTTCTAAATTAGTTTTTGTGAATCAGAATCTTGCTGCTGTATACTGTATTTCAAATTCCAGCGAGGAATTAACTCTGTCTTAAGTTTGATTAATATGTTCAATACATCGGAAGGTAGGAGAAATTTTACAAAATGGTCGAACTTAAAAAACGATATTCAGCTTTTTTTGGGAAGAAATTTCATAAATTTTCAATAGAATAAGAAAGGTATAATGGCAACAGTAAGCATCAATAAAAACATTCATTCAACTAATAAAAGCTTTCCAAAGTTTGTTGAACCCAAAGACAAAATTATGAATCAAATACAGAACGAAACAGGTATGTTTACATATACCACATAATTATTTATTAATTATACAATCAAATGATTTCAAAACAAGACCACAAGTAGCAAATAGTACGTTTTTAGTTACTTTTTGATTTTAGCTTCAGGGGGCACTATATAACAAATATTGTATTGGTTATTAATTATTGTGATCAACTAAGAACCGAAAGTTTGCCGGCTCATCCAAGAAGAAAAAAGTTGGATTTGAACAACCAGGTCAACAAGTAAGCACGCAGATGAATTCTGTCGCGAAAACCAGGCATACAGGGTTGTTGTTTTTTTTCCATAAAAAAAGATAGTCGAACGATGATTGCTGCATCAAAAAAAGAGTTACGAGATCTTGATTCCCCATAATAGCTTAAATCTTCACTAATGCCACAGAAATGAAAACAAGTTTTTTAATTTAACGTCGTCATGTACACCTTCCTTGCTTCAGTAGTTTTTCATAATCAGGAAGGATATAGGGAGAAATGGGGCTCTTTAGACCACAGGGCAAAAAGTTGGACCGACCTTAATCATTTTAATGCTATTAATATATCTTATTTTAAGTTATGATCAACAATTAACACCTATAGTCCTACAATTCCTATAACAAATATCATGGTACAATTATATTGAACAAATTTTATTTCAGAAACAAATTTTATTGCTATTTTTTTCAATGCTGAATAATTTTCACAAGTCTGCAACTTGATCTTTTACATGGTTTTAATGAAGAATGAAGTAATAAAATGAACCCCTCTCCAAAAGGTAGCTCGTTTAGTGTGAACATTTTCAAAAAAACCTCGGATGGTGAGAAATGTTTAATGAACCTCATGGTGGAAAATCAAACTGCTCATATAATTTTTTGATGAGATAAAAAATGAAAAGTAGAGAAGCGAACCAACGTGCCTCAACTCCTCTATACCCGTGTATTTAGTTCGGAAAATATTTCTAATGATCTCAAATTTTTTCTCCTTTAAATTTTCACAAATATTTGTAAATTTAAAATTATCAGTAAAAAAAACTTAATCAAATTATTTCTGCCTTATTGGAAATATTGTTCAACAATAATAATATAACAATAGTCTAGGCGACAGCTGCATAAATTCTGTCATGAAGCTTTTGAGCCTCGACTCATAAGTCATTTGATGAAATTACGAGTTGATGATAAAAAAAAATTTAACATTGAAATGAGACTTGTGTTTGACATGACATTGATGTAAATCTAAAGCTGAACTTTTTTTTATTTTGTTTTAACTAAATGTGTAAGTTTTAATGTAATATGTATGTTCTCACATTCGGTTAAGTATCTGATGCAAATTTAACGAAACCGTCTTGAGATATCCTAGTTGTTTTAACGCAAATATAAATTAGAATTTTAAAAACATAGATTTTTTTTTGCTTCAAAATCTGTTTAATTGGTTAAAAAAATTGGATGATACATTTGCTATTTTTGTCCTTAAAAATGTATTAGGTTAAAATATGATTCATAAAAACAAATGTGACAGTTTGTTTTAAATTATGCAATAAGTTTATTACCTTATTTGGTTACTTTTAACTATTTATGCCATGACAAATTAATACTTAATTTTTAAGTAGCATACAATATTGTAATGCAATTCTGTTCAATGGAATATTCATTTTGCTGAATTAGATTGCCTTTCCAGTACAAAGTTACCTAAAATAAGTTGGACCAAAGTGTAATTAACATTTTCTTTAAATTTATTGCATTATGATCAATCATTGTATTAAAATTCTATGATTGTATTATAATATTTTATTGTTAACATATATTATAACAGAATATATTATAACTGAGTAGAATTATATAATTCAACGGCATCATAGCAATAATTTTTTGTATTAAGCACAACGAAAATCAGCGGATTTTCATTTTATCCAACTTAGACCATTTTGTAAAATTTCTATTGGCGTCCCGGACTTTTTGCAAAAAACGGACAAAATAGCAACCGTGGTAGAAAGTAACCCCCTTTTTAGCGCCCTTTTTGGTCGATCAACATCTTCCGCCAAAATTAAGAGGTAAACCGTTTTTACTTTGCTATACTTGTTAGTTAAGAGCCTCTTACGGAACTCTCACCAGCTTGCGGGCTGGCAGACTAAGCCTTCTTGTATCTGCTATTAGCTAACTATCAAAAAAGAAAAAAAAATCGAAATATTCTTTATCAAGTGAAAAAGAATTTTAGAAGCCACTCCTTGATCTATTATACTTCGTCTACGGTAATCGTTGGCACTACATAATCACCGCGCCAACTATTCGTTCACAGATCTCCCCGTCTCCCAGACGTTTGATCCGAACACTCATAATTCGGGTTTTTTAAATTTTCAAAATTATTTGCTTATATTCATTTTCCAGCGGTATTTTATTACGCAATTCAGAGAAATTATACCCGGAGTCTAACTAGGAAACCATATGATAGTGCAATGATAAAAATAAATAAATGAATAAATAAATAAGTAGCTATCGAAAGAGCATAGTGAAACATGTTTCTGGACGCATAAATTATTTGCCCTTGGGTCCCTGTTATCGAAATATAAAGTATTAAAATCAGCAGAAATTTAAAGAGAAGTCGCGAGACTTAGCGAGTTTTGGTTGGTAATGGAAGATATATTTTATACGCTTTGCAGATGGATGTCCTGCCACACTCAGACGGTGAAATATATTTTTCACCCAAACGTCAATGGTTAATAAGGTCCAATGAAGTCCAGGGATAAGGTCATATAATAATTCATCGCAAAAATTTGTAGTATGATTAATTTTTTGGGGACCACGACAAGAATTTCTTGATTGTGATACAAAAAGAGTGGCATAGTTATAAACCTGCTTTAAAAACCTTGCAGTATTTTTTTTTTCCTTAGAAATATTCGGCTCTTCTAAATGAGTAGAAGTAGAAGTAGTAGTAGAAGAATTGGAAGCAAAACATATCTTGTATATATAACAAATAAAATTCTACTTTAAATGCAAAAAAGTGAAAGAAAAAACGGAAGAGTTTGTAGTTAAAAACTTGCAAGCAGAGTTGGATACAAATGGGGTGGCCAAGGGGTCCGCCCTGCCCCCACCCCATCGTCCAGATTTTTTTCCTATTATCTACGTTCTAGCGAGAGTTATGTCAAGAAAGAGAACGTATTTTGTCAGTGTTTGGACACTTATCATAGCAGAGAACACGACCAATCCCTTATTAAAGAGAATGAAACAAAAAAATAATGTATTCAATTATTTATCTTTTTTTTTTTTTGTTCCCGACAACCGATAGAATCAACAGAATATGTTTGGTGACGTACTAGCAGAAGCGTAGCAAAAAAAAAAAAAAAAACGGAAGGGGTCCTTTTTCATGGTAAGAAAAGAAACATCTGAGTTTATGAGGGAATATATCCCTAAATCCACCCTCTTTCATAAACCATTGCATATTGGGGTATGATAGAAGAATAGTCGGCTTTCGACCTTCTCATTGAACAATTCCTGCGTGCATCACTGCTTGAAAGAGCGAACTTTTCTAAAAGTTAAATTAAAACATTAAGAGTAGTTAACAGCTCAAATAATATGCATTGCAGTTTTCAAGTAAATTTAAACCCCGGCACGAAGTGCCTTCAGCAAATAGAGAACTAGTTCAGCTCCAACGTTTCTCATAAAATCGGTATATCCATCCCTTCACTTCTCGAACTTCTGCACAGTTTGGAGACTATAAAACAGACGATATGCGGGGAGGCAGGAAACCTCTGAGAGATGAACAAGAACTGTGCAATGTCTCGTTGGAGCGCGGACTTGAGAATGAAGAGGGAATGAAGAGGAATGGGGGAGAGAGAAAAAAGGGACCCGAATCACACATTAATGTCGTCCACTCTGATTGGCCGACCCCAGGCTACGAAATGGCAATGACCCCGGCCGAAGAAGCCGGCGCACGGGCCGAAAGGCTTAACAGGGTAGCACAGACGGGCAGGCAGACGATTCGAAGAGAAATTTCAGCCCCTTCCTCTAGTGCGTCCCCTCTTCCTTTTGAAGCAAACGGATGAGATGAGGAGATGAGGGAGTTATAAAAAGTAAAGGAAGAGACTCTTCAGCTCCTCGGGCAGGGATAACGGAAGCAGAAATGCAAAGATAAAATTCATTCTTTCTCTCGAACGCATGACGAAAACTCTGGAGTGACTTGCTGCTTCGAAAATAAATTGCTCAAGGTGCATTTGCAGAACCTGCAAATATTTCATCGCCACGTTTTCGTCAGACTATACATCGAGTATACATCCTTTGTTTACTGTTTTGTATGTTGTTTACTGCTTGTTTTCTCTTTTAAGAAAATTTTCTTATCGCGGTTTTTTAAAGTACCTGCAATGAACGGACTTTTTATTCAATGTCAACGAGCTATATAAGCCTTTTTTAATAATTAGTTTTAATATCTATTTCACTGAACATTTCTCACTTCATACAAAATCTCTAGCTTAGATAAAAATCAAAATTCAAAACACTCAAATATTTATGCTATGAATTTCGCATCAATAAAAAGAAAGACTTAAAAAAAAAATCCTTTTACTGCTTTAAAAATGATTCAACTGAAATAATCTATTTTCGCAAATTATATTTTTCGCTACTTGATCATAATTTAATCATTTGCTCGAGTCAATAAAGACACCAACCACCATGCCATTTATTTTTGCCTTATACTAAAATTTTATTTCAGGGAGAAAACTTCGAAATATTGAATTATTGCAAAATAAAAAGGGTTTTACAAATGAATAGCAGATAATGATGCTGACAATAATAATAAAAAAAATAATTAATAATATTTGATATGGCGATTAATACCAATGAACAATCAATGAATATTTTTAATCAAAATCACAATATCGGTACATGCATCCACTATTTACTGTGTAATGTTTACCTTGCAATGACATGAACCATTTGCTTTGTAAAACAATTTTGATCAGATACAATAAGTACACAAAAAAAATATATTTTTTTTAATTCACTTAAGTTGTAACAAATTTTATTTCCGTGTAGTAAAGTCAAGAGGAATAACAAGCCGTTAAATTGTTAGCATAAAATAAGCCGTGTAATAACGTAACTTGATTTTCTGAGCGGTTTGGTGCGGTATCAAATTGCATTAGATTACAGTCCCAAGCTGATATTAAAAAACAGATAGTGGGATACGTTACAACAACCTTCAATATTCAATACATGTGATATAAATATTGTACAAATATTAACATAGTCTAGTTATTTGATCAATCTCAGCACTCAACTTAGCTCCTCCCTGTGATGAATTTCTTGTATTTCAACTTCCATTTGTAAAATAGTCACTAGTCCCTAGCCCCAACAGAACCAAAATAGGAGAACTGTGTGTATCCACCACTAATTCCAAACTAAGCTGCAGATTTTCCTGGAACAAATTTCACTGAATGGAGCTTTTGCGTCGACTTTGTAAAGAAAAAAAATTGATATGGTTACCTTAAAATTATTTTTTAAGCAGTAAAAAAAAAAGAAAACCATTTGTGAGAAAGCTAAAGCTTACATTAATTCTGATTTAAAAGACGGTTTTACTTTGAGCAAACGCATTGGAAAGAGCTTTTGAAGTTGTATAGTACGTATAAAACAATTTTTTGATTTGATTATTCTGAAAGAAATTTATACTTAGTTCAAATAACAGTAAGTTCTCAATAAAGTAACATTAGCACCTACGTGAAAAAATTCTGTAAATCCTGAATGAAAAGGCAAGTTGGATTTGATTCAAAAAAAAAAAAAAAAACACATTTGGAAAGTGCTTTTGACGTAGAATATGCCAATAAGAAATTTTAGAAAAGATTTAACATGGGGTCCATGGTAACTTTACAAAATTATAACCTGGGCTTGGAATCTTATTTTTGGCTCCAAATTTGGCAAAATATAAATAACCGCCAAACTTGACAGTTCTCTTACTATTCTCAACTGTTCCCGACTATTCGAGCAACTTCTTTTCTATGGGGTTCAAAAAACTTGACAGGTATCAACCAACAGTTTCAGTCCTTTTTTACAGTTTTAAATAAATTTCGACCCTGATTTTGTGATAGCTATTTGGATGTGTTCCATTTTTTTCCTTCTGCGTTTGTACGCCTAAATATAGCAAAACAGTGTTTGAATTAAAAAAGTTTCGATTAAAGTATTATTACACTACTATATTGCTGTGAATTTTAATTGAAATGTAGATATTTCATAATTTCAGCATGCTTAACCTACTAATTATGCGCTAAAATGTGTTAAAACAATATTTTTACACAAACTGTTAAATAGGGGAATGTGAGGCAAAGTGAAATGGTTAAGATGACTAAGTTTTTTCAAAATGAACAAATCGGAAATTTGTTTTGAAAATTACAGTACAAAAAGAAAGAACATTCTGTGTTGTAATAAGAGTTGCTTTGAAACAGCATTTTATTTTTGGCAGAAAAATTTGAGTCTTCAAAAAAAAAAGGAAATTTTTTACCTTTTTTTTTATTGGGCAACGTGAAAAATAAAATATTTTTCTAATGAAATATTTCCTATTCGATTACAAAACATATTTTTGATCAAAAGAATCAGTAAATAAAATGTTAAATGAATAAATGAAAAGACAATGAAGCAATAAACGAATAATTAAATGAATAAATCAATTATTATATGAAGAAAATAAATGAGCGGGTAAAAGAGTGAATGTATAAGAAAATAAGTGAATGAATGAATAATTATAAGTGAATTACTAAATGAAGGAACGTAAAAGAACTAATTAATAAATGAAAGCATAAGTGATTTATATTAAATGTTTGAGTGAGTAAATGAAACAAACTATTTTACTTTGTCCCAGCCACTCTGCCCCATATGTACTTGACTAATTGTACAATTTATTAAAAATGCAAATACTATTACTAAAATTGATACTGCATTGAATAATAGGAGGTTTCAATTAATAATCAAAACGTTAACAACAAGGACTTTATAATTTTATAGTAACAAAAATATTTTTTGACTTACAACAAAATATTACAATATTAGTATCCATTTTTTTAAATTGTTGGCATTCATAAATGCTTTAATCTTCGGCGGTATATTTTTCCTGACGGGAATAGACTACATATGGTACTACATAGTCAAAATAATACCAGATAGGTGGAGCTAAAAGCAGAGTTAATATTTCACCATTTCACTTTGCCCCGCTATTTCACTTTGCCCCATGTTCCCCTACTTCTAAAGTGTGATTCCTATGTTACCCAGAAGGTATGTAGGAAAGTCAGTTTCACAGGAATAGTTACGGGGAAATATCGTTACTAAAAGAGAGCAAAATGCAAACAATTGTCTATTCAAAGGAAAAACAGGAGTTCTGGGCAATTTTATCCTCATAATAAAATTAACAAAGCTTTTGAAAAAAAAAAAAAAAAAACCTTATCCCTTTTAATTCTAATAAAATGCGGTTCAACCTTTTTTAACCGAGGGTCGAAAAAGGGTCGTTTTTTAACCGAGGGTTTAACCATCCCTCATATTAAGATGATACTCGCGGGCCAGAACACGCTTTAAATTTTTAAATTGTTTAATTTTTTATGGATAGCAAAGGAAATCTTGGATGAGGAAAGGAAATTACAGTCTGAGAATTGTTGTTATCATTACTTAGGACTTATCCTGTTAATACGGAGTTTGCATCTGTTTTTCAGAAATCGATTTCTGACCATTTGGCTCTGAAGTAGAATTACGACAAATCGTCATTTTCGTTTTTGTTAAATTGAACAAAACAACGGGTCAGCTTTGCGGGTCGCATGTGACTCGCGGGTCAAAGGTTGGGTGCCACAACATAGATTCTAATTATATTTTCTCATTGGGTAAAAATGTGTTTTTGAAATACAAATTTGTGATCCACATTAAAGTGCCAGAAACAAAAATTTGAAATGCCGTCCAGCGCAGATTGCCTCCCTCTTAGCCACGCCACCGAATCACTTTACTTTGCGCTACTCATAGAGAGATAGCTTTTTAATCGAACGGAGAATGCACGTTTTCCGATTTACATTAGAAAGTCTCCCAATGTGAATTTGCGAGCGAATATGATGAGGAGAAAGAAAAACAAACAAGCGAGAAAAGAAAAAAAAAAAAAAACGTTCGGAAGCACATCCGAGTGAGGGGAGAAAAGGAACCGAGAGAAAAGTATATCGCTTCACCCCCTCCATATAGTAGACTGCAATCCTTAGGATGGCAACAGTTTTTATCAAGATCGCATCTTCGTTAAAGGTACGTGCTTTCGGTGAAACAGGGGCAGCCGCACGGTTTCATGGGGGTAATTTGTCGAAAGTTAATGATCTTCCAATGGAAATGACTGGCCTAATTGACCCCGAAGAGGCCCGTAATAAAAGTCCACTGATCCCGGCTCCATTAAGCCCTTTTTTTTTCTTTTAAACTTATCCGAATTTGAATAATTTTGCAATTATAGCCTTCGAAGGGCACTGCCGTTATTAAAAAATATATATGTATCTATCTCTCACCAAAGACCAAGTATTGACCAGGCCAGGCCAGGCCAAGAAAACCGTCGCAACGAAAGAAAAGTCCACAGTCTACGGTATCAACTCAAAGTCAGATGAACATAGCATGGTGGCATCAATGTGACTGATTCATCTTCAGTTCTTCTAATGCCTCTTCACAAAAGACGATAGACATTCAATACCTTTCCCTGATGATTAAAATTAATGCATCCATATTTCATCAGCACAAAAGTTCCCTGCTCAACTAACATAGTGTACAACAGTATCATTCAATTTTTCGGTAGGAAGATATCCGAAGAAATTTTAAAAATAATGATTATTGAAAAATCTGAGTTTTTGAAAAATATTACTTCCTAAACTATCATTTCACTTTGCATTTTGAAAAAGAAAAAAAATGATTGAAAATACACTAAATTAAAAATTACACTTGTGATAGAAATTTTTACATCTGATTCTGGAAGAATTAGTCACCAAGGTTCCCACTTTTTTTTTCTTTGTCGCCCGGGAGACTTAACGTCAGGAGTTTACATTGCGTGTATATGTGTACATGCACACACACCTATATTACATACATTTTTGTTTGTTACTGCTTAAGGCGAAATAAGTTGAAGAAAAAAATGTTAACATTCAAAACAAAATTTGGTTCAGAAAGGGTTAAAACACTGAGTTCAAACTTATAGTTATAGCAAATGATTTCATACTGATTTGCAAAACTTCAGGAAACAAAACAAAACTAAAATGTTCGGAAATATCAAAATTCACTTTTTGATGCCATTATCAAAAAAAAAAAAAAAAACTTTTTTCATGCAAGAGAAACCAAACATACAATGCACAAAAAAAAAAAAAAAAACATGCGAATCTTAGTTTGACAGAGTCTTATAAAGGAAGAATATTTTTTTGCTTGCGTGAATTTTCAATCATATTAATTAAACAATATTCATTCTAAAATTCGGGGAATTTTAGGGCCACGGTTTTAAAATTTCTGAGCCTTTAGTGAAAAAAAATCTTACACATTGTTAATGATTAACAAATGTTATAATAATTTATGAATCAGATTTTGTTTGTAAATCATTTTAACCATTACTAAAAAATAAACTCTCAGATAAAAATCTTCTATTTTAATCACATACCAGAGTAACCAAGACACTTTTTCGCAGACTTGGAAGTAACAGAATTCAGACACTTACCTATAAAAGAGATTTAAAAAATCATTTCCAATGGAAGCAAAAGTTATTCAGTTATTACAACAAAAATCAGTCAGTTATCAATAAATAACATTCAGTTATTGCACATTAAATGGTTTAGTTAGTTACCATAAGAAAAAACAACAACCAAAAAAATCCATAAGTTCCTTTATTTCAAATTTGCAGCAAAAGTTTCTTGTTACCATGCGTACCATGAAATAAACAGGTCGAGTAGAATATTTAATGCTACAGATTCATTTTCATTTTAAAATAAAGTTGGTACTTTCCCTTTTAGGTTGCTTTAGCGCGTTTTAAATATTAGCAATTATTTTGCATTTTATTCATTACCGCATTGTTACATAGAAACTTTGTTACGTTATACCATACGTTATGCTGTCTTTTAAAGCAAAATTTAAATAAAACAAGCTACCAAACAAAAACAAAAAATTTCATTTAGAAAAAAATATTTTTTCAACTAATTAAATAAAACCATTAAAATGTTAATAATTCTCCCAAAAGATAAGAAAAGAAAAAAAAAAAAAAAAACAAGCCATTAAATAACCTGAAAAGCTCGATTAAAACAATCCGCCAACTAAATAAACCAATAATGCACACTCCATTGAAATGTTAAACATTCCACAAAACAAATATATCGCGTCATTAATAAACAATGAATATTTCATTAAAATGTAAAATTAGAAAAAGAGGAGCAATCATTGCCGGACGTAGACATTATTTATCGATTTTCGCCAGGTTAGAAAGTAAATAAGTCGCCAAGTCAAGTGACGTACCGAAAGCGGAAAAGTGCCAAAAACTTTTTTACTGAACCTATTAAGTATCGCAATTTCAAACTTTAAAAATTTCCTTATTCTTCAAACATTTACCGTACCACAGGATTGTATTTCATTTTTCCTAGTAAATATGATACTGTTAATAAGGCTACGTAACTCGCTATCCGTTATAGTTAGTTAATACAATTGTGGGGGAAAACCCTAATGTGTGTACTCTCTAATGTAGAGCAAATTGATATTGAGATGCACGATCTCACATTCTCTAGCAAATAACAGCAAGCATCCTTCGTTGTAGTTATTATTTAAAGGCTCTTTTTCATTAGCTAACTATTTTACAGCAAATTTTTTTTCTCAGATTTATTCTTCAGTTTTTGCATTACACTGTGCAGTAATTTACATTTTCTTCAATTAATTCCGCTATTCCCCATTTTATTAAGTTATAGAGAAACAGCTAAATATGGAATACTGCCCTTATATGGAATAGTGGGGTATGTCTAAAAGTAAGGTTGATACTATGTAGCAGATATTTGCTGTGTGAAGAGTGGCCAGTCTGCAGTCATCTTTGTGCGTATTAACAGTACTAGTCGGTGTTTCCCTGTTACAGTAACGATAAGACAGAAAACGCTGCCAACTAGTTTTTGAAAAGTCAGTACATGTTTTGTGATATATAATATTAAGGTATGTTTACTGTATAAGCTACCAGCCATTAGAAAACATACAAATTGCACTTCGTATTACTTTATGGCGTTATTAAAACCACCATAAAGGTTTCTAGCTTATGTTAAAAACAAAATGGCGAGTTGCCTAATATGAAATACGCTTTTGTTAAAAATATGGAATAGTATTCTAGGTACGTGAAATACACCGCCAGCTCAGTCATTTCCAGCCGAGGACTGCAGTTTCGTGCTTATTAGCACTCATCAACTCGAAGATTGAACGCAAGGCAAGGTATATGCAGTAAATTACCGCCCCAGTTGAACCGAACCATTGCTTCGGTCACTCGTTTGGTCTGCTAATTCTATATTAGCTACCAGTTTGTTTCGCACTCTTGGCTTCCTTAAGAGGTTTTCCATCTCCAGCTCAGTCACTTTCCTATGCCGGGCTGATGAGTGCTAATAAGCACGAAACTGCAGTCCTCGGCTGGAAATGACTGAGCTGGCGGTGTATTTCACGTATTTCTGCTTTAGCCCTGGCTAATGGGCGGTAATTTACTGAACAGTATTCTAAGTATTCCATATTTCAGCGGATTCAGTGTGTTTCATGCAATAATTGGCACATGTAGCTTGGTCTGGGGCTAAATCAGTATACTTAGTGTGCGATTCCTGCAAATAAAATAACACTTTATCAAGGCTAAACATGTTTCTGATTAGTAACCAAAACCTACCTAAATTTAAAAAAAAAGAAAGAAAAAAATAATAATATTTTATATTTTACAAGTGGCACCCGCACGGCTTTACCCGTAGTAGAAAATTAAAAGGTCATTTGGTTCGCCTGTATATTAACACATAATGTATGGTGAATTTCTGGCCACTTGACTTGTTTATGTTACGGTTCCCCGTCATGATAACTTGCGAATTTACTCGTCCATCTTATGATAATTTTGCTCGGGAAAATGTTCTTAAAATTGGAATAGAAAAAGAACAAAATCGAATTTTCAAAAAATCGTTTCGAGGTGCACACCCCTATGCTACAAACTAATTCTGCGCCGAATTTCATGAAAATCGACCGAACGGTCTAGGCGCTATGCGCGCCACGGAGAGATCCAGACAGAGAGACTTTCAGCTTATTATTAGTAAAGAGAAGATTTTATCATACAGCAGTTTTACATACTAAAAGAAAAAAATATTAAGACTTTTTTTTTCTTGTTTCTCTAATTTTTTAAATCGATATTCCATAATAGGACCACTTTTAGAATTAATAAAATATCACTTATTTTAATTTAATATTTTTTGCGTGTTAAATATTTATAAGAGAAAATCTATGTGTTGTTCACTTTTAGTTTACTTGTCAACAAAATCATGTGTTAGTTTAATGTTGTATTGCAAAAATAATTTTTTTATGCAGTTAAATGAAAATGGTATTCTATATTTGGCACAGTTCTTCTATTAAAAAAGCCTCTTAACAAATCGAATTTTTTTTTTCTTTTTGAAAAGCGAAAATTTAATTAGAATCTTAATGGGCTATGAGTTTAATAAATTTTGCACTTTGTCCCTTTATCAAATGTCATTCTTTCCAACTTAAGCTAATGACCAATAGGCTTATTCATTTATTATTAATGGTACCCGCACGGCTTTGCCCGTAGTAAAAAAATAAAAGGTCTTTTGGTTCGCCTGTATGTTTACAAATAATGTATGGAGAATTTCTAGCCAATTGGCTTGCCCATGTTATGGTTCCACGTTATGATAATTTGAGAATTTACTCGTCCATCTTACGATAATTTTGCTCGGGAAAATGTTCTTAAAATTGGAATAGAAAAAGAACAAAACCGAATTTTCGAAAAATTGCTTCAAGGTGCACACCCCCATGATATAAACTAATTCTGTGCCAAATTTTATGAAAATCGGTCCAACGGTCTAAGCGCTATGAGCGTCACAGAGACCTGACAGATATCCAGACAGAGAGAGATCCAGACTGAGAGACTTTTAGCTTTATTATTAGTAAAAATTATTTTTCTTAATAATGACAGATATTTGGTGTGAGTTCATCATTTGAAGTGAGTTCATTTACTTCAGCACGTGGATTTATCGCTCCTTGCTTTAGTGTAAACTAAATACAACACCCGTTAAATATATTTCTCCTTTCGGAATTTTGTCCTAGTACGTCCACTCCCCAACTTTTGATGTTATATATTTAATAGCCACAAATTAAAATCAATAAAAACATATACGTATATATGTACTGGAAAAGAAGAAGATTACCTCTTTTGAAAAACAAATTGAAAACATGTTATTGAATATATAAATTACCCACATGGCACTAATTGTTTCCCTCAGGTTTAAATTAATGATTAGTAATAATCCCCCTTTTTTCAGATGCAGTCTGATAGTTTCAAGTCCCCACTCCAATTATTACCCATTCCATATGTGTCATTTCTTTTACACATTTTTTCTTTTACTTCAATTTGTGGCTATCAATTGTTTTTTCTGCGTTAAAACAATAAATAGTTCTTTTCTTTTTCTTTTGAGTGTCATTCTCTTGCGTAATTTTAGCTTTTGTTAATTTAATTTTAGTAGGGGAATGTAAAGTGAAGTAGTAAAGATGACTGAGCTTTTTCAAAATGAACAAATTAGAAATTTGTTCTGAAAATTACAGTTCGTAAAGAAGGAATATTGTATTTAAAATAAAAATGGCATTGAAACATTATTTTTTATTTTTGTCAGTAAAATTGTTCCTTAAAAAAAGTGGAAAATTTTCACTGTTTTTTTTCCATGGGGCAAAATGAAAAATGAAATATGTTCTATTCGATTGTAAAAAATATTTTTAAACAAATTAATGTGAAAATAAAGCATAATTCAATAAATGAAAAGATGACACAATAAGCTAATAAATAAATGAATCAATTAATACACGAGGAAAAATAAATGAGGGAATAAAATAGTGAATGAATAAGAAAATGAGTAATGAATGAATTAATCAGAGAATTATAAAATGATGGAGTGGGGGGCAAAAAAATTATTTAATAAATGAATACGTATGTGATTTAGTAAATGATTGAATGAGTAAATGGAAGAATTTTTTTTTTTTTCATTTTGCCCCGCATGCACTTGACTAATTGAAAAAAAAAGTACAAATAAGCAAAATATTAACTAAATAAATACTGCTACGAATATAAGAAAGTTCCAATTAAAAATGTTAATAACAAGAGCTTTTTCATTTGATCACATCAAATCATTTTTGACTTAGAACAAATATTACAATTTGAGTATCAATTTCTGAAAATTGCTTGTATTATCACATGCTTTGATTTTCAGAGGTAATTTTTTCTTGACTGGAATAGACTGCATATATTACCACATAGTTAAAATATTACTAGGTAAGTGGCGCTTAAATCGGAGTAAATATTTTTCCCTTTTACTTTGCCCCACATTCCCCGACTTTTTTTTATTAATATTTCTCTTTTTAATGTCAACTCTTACTGAAAGAAACATTTCTTTCTTTTTTCTTGATCCTAGAAATAGAGAAATATTTCAAGAAGCATTAACAACATATGGTTGGGTCAAGGCCCAATCATCAGATAAAAGCGCAGAGTTATAGGTAAACGTGGAGCGAGGAGTTGTCATTCATTTAACAGGGAACCACGCGAGCTGCGGATGATGCCTGATGTGTATGAATATATTAATGGCTATCACGTCAAAACATTGTTGATAAAACTGTTGAAGTGTAAGAAAATAGTATTTAGAGATGTTAAAAAAATATCCATCTTTATTTCCCTAAAAACCTAATTAAATTTCCTTGTAACAAATCAAGCATTCCTAAGGTATTTAAGTAGTAGAATTATGTAACATTGAAAGTTATATAAAATTGAAAATTACTATATTTTTTTTCGATGGCTTAAAAAGGCGATGTGGTGGCTCGACAGCTCAGGCATCGTTCCTGACTTCACATAAGCTCAGGGCGTAAAACTGAACGGAAGCAATTACAGCAGTCGAAACTTTATACTTTTCAATAAAACGAAGTGCGATACGTTTTTTCCTTTTGTATTTTTAACCAACCTCCGACACGCAAAGTACGGGGGTAATAAGTTCGGCGTGTCTGTGTATCTATCTGTGGGACTCTAGCGCCTAAACGGATGGACAGATTTTAAAATTCTTTTTTTTTTCTAAGGAGAGTTGATTGAGAGTTTTCATAGCTAGGCTGCGTCTTCGGAGGACATTAGTTAACGAAGATATTAATTAAAAATCTCTAAAACGTTTTTAGCGGTTTTTGCAGTAAAAACCATGAAAAATTTAAAAATTTAGTACCAAAATAAAGAGTAATATTTTCTGCATCTGATAGAATGTGTTTGGAACTTCCATGCTGTATACAATTCGAATTATAACGTTTTTTAAAGCAGATTTTAAATACGGCTAAGACTTGATTCAAGCAATGAGGAACTTGCGGGTAATTGCGGAACGTTGATTGATTTGAATAGTCTTCTACTTAAAACTCCCAAAAATCAACTCAGTTTTCAAAAAAGTGGCGTGGATTCTTCAGAATTACAACTTAAAATCAGCTTAAAACGGAACGAAGCTCACGTGGCACAAAAAGAGGAGGAGCATGCACAACGTCAAAATTCAGTCCCTGGGTTACAATAGAACCGATTCCGAAGGAGTCGAAACGAAGGGGATAGGAGTGCAGAGTGGTATGCCGATATTTATTCAAAACAAAGGTGTTCTTATTTTAAATTTCAGAAGAGGAAGAGATGTATATCCTCGCTGAATCACCCACCCTCAACCCCCGAAATTCCGATAAAAGGAAATGGACTTTGAATTGGACATCAATATTTTCTTTACAAGTAAATTATTTCAAAATACAATTGTACAATAAAATAAATACAGAGCATTTATTGCACCTCTGTATGTCATGACCGTGGGATTTATTGAGACACAACCACGCCTCCACCCCCTTTGAAAAATGCGAGACAAGAAAAATTCATTTTTAACTTCTTTAATTCAAAATAAATTCACTTTAAAGTAACATATTAAAATTGATAAAGAAAACAAAAATGAAAGACTATTTCTATATTTATAGCTACCACTCAGAAGTTTACAAATTAGACCAATGCCAGTGACTGCAAGGCCCGACTAACTAAAAGTGAGGCCCAAGGCCTACAATGCTTTGGAAGCCGCCCTCCGTCTCCCCCCCCCCTCTGCTCTATCCCTTTAAGTCAACACAAAATAATGTTTAACATTTACTTTAAACATTTTTTTTCTTTTCATTTTCACAAAAATATATAATTTTTTAATGATGTGCATAAGTTTTTTAAAAATTCGGGGCCCCTTAGGAAGATGGACCTCCCCCTTAGGAAGATGGACCCTGGGGGCCCTTAGGAAGATGGACCCTGGACACCAGGCCCAGGCCTAGTAGGCCTGAGCCTTAATCAGGCCCTGAGTGATTCACAGCTTGAAAAAGATGCTGACACTCATAAAACAGTATTTGTGTTCATCAATGAGGCAGAGCAAATGAACACTGCTCGCCATTTTAACCATGAAAAAAATAATGACACTCTCAAAATATATATTAAGAAGATATCAAACAAATTGCTAGTGGCAAAACTAGGAAAATACTTCTCCCTGCATGGAATATGGGGGAATAAACATTCTTAATTTAATACTTTATAACATTAAGCAGATATCAACTTAACCGTTTTTTTCTATGTTCGTCAAATTTACGCGCTTTTTTTTCCTAATGGTGTTATTTCCATGAGTCAAAAGTACTACTTTTAGTCACTGAAATTAATAGAATGAAAAAGAAATAACATGGAGCCAGGAAAATCTTTTATTTTCAAAGCGTTCAATTTTTATTTGATTTTTCAAAATGTCCGAATTTTCATATAAGGCGTGGTCTTTATGACGTCACAAGTGACAAATTTTGGCGCGCACTCCACTGGCGCGCTGAATGTTTACGCTTGCTGTCTATCGCGTTTCCAGGTTATGACTATTCAGAAGCGAATTAAATATTGTGCTCTGCGCTAATGGCATCAGTGAATGGTATTTCATCACTTGTGATGTCATGTGCAGAAGAGTACAAAATGGAAATTGAATCTGCGCACCGATTAAAATAATTTTTAAGAATATTAAACTTTGTCAAATTATTTAAAAAATGGCCAAATGTTAAGCATGCTCTTTCAGGAAAAAATATTTCTTATAAATTTCGGAAACAACTCCATTCCCTTTATATCTTTTTTATTTATTTATTCTTTTTTTTTTTTTTTTTTGGCCAGTTCAAATTGATATTATTGATATGAAAAATAACACGTAATGTGTTAGGTTCATTAATATTCATTATTTTTGTGCTTTTAAATGCTAATACATGTTTTCAGATTGATTTCAATGCGTACTGAATTAATTTCTTATGACTTGTTTTTTTATCTTGTGCAGTGACATTTTACAAATAAATATAATTTAGTTTTTTAACAGTATTTCTTTTTTCGAAAATTGCTTTTGAAAAGTCAACACTTAATAAATATAAATAAAAGTTTCATTTACTAGTTTTTTTTTTAATATTTACTACCTATATAATTCAGATTGTTTCATTTATTAACAATTAAATTAGAGATGTTCGTCTATTGTGCATTGAAGCTGCAACGAACCAGCTTCATTTCTCTGTTCGTATGAGGACGGGGGGGGGGGGGGGTACCGCCATGTCTTCGTACGGCCATGTAACTACTTTCGAATCTTGCACTTTTTCTAGCATATTTTGAAGTAAAAAGGAAATGTGATTTTAAATTAAAAATTTTTGTGAATTAATTATTTCTTCATTACGTTTCTTCCACATTTTTATTGTTCGCTCTTAAAGTATTTTATCCATTTATTATTATATTTTATTCATGAATTTGCAAACAAGAGATTCAACTCATTCACCCCCCATTAACACCCATTCGTTTTTTTTTTTAAATCTTAAAAAAATACTCAAAATTCATATCGAGATTTTTGATTTGAACAACTATTTTGAATGCAATAGTTGAAGCAGAGCAAAATGAAATAAATCAATACATGAAAAATAATATTTTATGTTCAAAGAAAATAAACTCGTTTCAATTCGAAGAATAAAAGAAAATAAAGAAAAATGATCAGGGATAGCTTTCATCAAAAGCAAAACAATTTTATATAATAAATATACAATTATGTTAGTTTCTGTAAAATAATTTTTGCAACAGTAGAGTGAAAAATATTTTTCTCTCTCTCTCTCTCTCTTTTAAATAGTGCTGATGGCATTGCACTATTTTTTTATCTTCTCCCTCTTGGTACACTAAAAATATTCAACTTGTTGTTCACGATGCTGAAGGTTTCAATGAGGTACAATGTAGTACTTGCAGTTCGGCAGTTTGTGCGTGTAGTCATCTTGAGAATGCTAGCGAAGTTACGCACTTGCGTCCAGTGGAAGAAGGAGCGGGGGGGGGGGGGGGACGAGAATGAATCCTGACGTCATCAGCGGAGATGGGGAAACTAATCGGGAAATTTTAAGAATTAATTAAACAATAACTAGCAGCCCGAATGAACTAAAATTGGTGTATGTCGTTATAAAATAGTCTAAATTTTCATTTAAAAAAATTTAAAAAATGCATGCAGTTTCCTCATTGGTAACCGAATTCATTGTTGGCCGACAAGGAAAGAAAACGCAATGATTTAAAATTTTCATCTGTAGCCAGTTTCTATTTGTTAACAAATAAAATACTTGAAACTGATTTTTAATAGTAAGGAAACGTGGGACAAAGTGAAATAGTTAAGATGACTAAGCTTTTCCAAAATGAACAAATTGGAAATTGTTTTTGAAAATTGCAGTACATTAAGAAAGAACATTCTAGTTTGTAATAAAACTTGCATTGAAACAGTATTTTTAATTTTTGGCAGTAAATTTGCGTCTTCAAAAAAAAAAAAGTGGAAAATTTTTCACTTTTTTCCCCCATGGAGAAGAGTGGAAATTAAAAAAAAAATTTCTAATGAAATATTTTCTATTTAATTATAGAGAATATTTTTGATTAAATAAATCAATAAATAAAAGGTTTAATAAACAAATGAAAAAAATACTGAAACAATAAACTGAAAATTAAATTAGTTAACTAATTAAAATATAAAGAAAAATAAATGAACAAGTAAAAAAGTGAATGAATAAGAAAATAAGTGAATGAATGAATAAATAAGTGAATTACTAAATGGAGGAATGTTAATGAAAAAATTAATAAATGAAGATCGAGCGAGTAAACAAAATAAACTATTTCATTCATAATATTTTGTGATATCTAACGCAAAATATACATTCTATAAACAATCTTTTCCCGTGGAAGATTTTATTTTTTTAGGCTGAATATAATGGTAAAGTTAAATTCTCAAAATTCATTTTGGGCGATTTAAGAAAAAATAAAGTTAAAGGCATGGTATGGCAACTGACATACTTCTTTTTAAAATGTCAGTCAGGTACCATGTTTTTAATAAATTGTTAAAAGTGTATTTAGGGAATTCAATTATACCATCAAATTCAGCTTAAATAAAATCATTAAATAAAATAAAGGTCTCTACAAAAAATAAAAATGGGAATGATCAGAAAACCGAAAATTGAGAAGAAAAAAAAATCTTCGGGTTTTTTTTTTTTTTTTCCCTCTTTCCCGAAGGTATTTATTTTTACTCGGGAAAATTTTAACATTTTGGCTCAAAATTATGCGTCCAGAATTTATTATACTTACTAGTCTGCGTGCCCGGCGTTGCACGGGCTACTTAAAAAATGAAAGAGCTGTTCAACTGATGTTTTTGTATTATTCTGACATCATTTGCTAAAGCGCTAAGGAGTAAATAATTACGCGTAATGCAAGGTTTGCAAAACACCAGTAGAGCATATTTTTGGCAAAAACCTCTTTAACGTTAATCATATTTATCAATAATACAAGTTATGAGTATTTTCAATTAGCACAAAAGATGAAAATATATGCATTCTCAACTATAATATGTGCTCACTTTAAACTGAATTAAATATGATAGAATATATCTGAAATATTTATGTACAATTACAATTAGCTTTTTACATAAAATGACACACACTTTTTTGTTGATTACGTGAAACTAAAGCACCAAGACTTATTAAATACCAATAAGCATTAATTTGATATCAAGCCATCAGATTCCAATTAAGCTTTAGTTAAAATCCTTAAAAACAATCTTCTTTGTTGAACTCTGAAAGAAATCCAAACAATCTTAATTTAACGTGTTCTTTTAACGATACAAACTGTATTGCAAAAATCGAAACAGGAAGGAAAAAGAGATTTATTACAATTCGAAAACTCACCCATGAGACGGAAAAAAGTCCAACAAAATAAATATAATTAGTCGCACATCCTAAATGTACCCAAATATGAGGCCGGTGAATGATAAACTTACACTTCAATCAATAAACATTACTAAAGAAACATTTTTCATATGCTGAAAAGAGTTAAGAACGTCGAATGTGAAAAAATAAGAAAGAACAGACGATAAATGTCCGAATAGAGCAACCAATTTTAAACTAATTAAAAATGAAATTCTAGATGGAAACGTTGTTTTAAGATTTGGACAGCAGCCAAAAAAATCTCTTGACACAATTATTAGAATTTTATTTGCTCACCCATATGCAAAATGGCAACAGGAAAGAAATAAAAATTCCTGAATAGCGTTATGTTAATTAACGTTTTAATTAATATCTCCGCTAATTAAAGTCGTACAATTATGAGATTGGTCCTATTGTTTTCTTTGGAAAATTTCGAATTGATCGGTATCTCGTTTGACTCCCGATTCGCAGTGGTTCTCGAGAAGATCGATCTTCAGACAGACAGACAGACGGACGCGAACAGATTTTAATATTATAGTGGATATTCCGAAGCAACTTTTGCTTTAGTATTATTTTTTCATCAGTATACCAAGTAAAAATAGCTTTGATGATGCAAGCTGTAAAATAATTTAATTTCATTGTAGAGCAAAGTATTATTTGCTACTTTTCTCATTAACACTGTAAATGTATGCACAGAACAGAATTTGATTACCAATAATATTAGTCGCTGGAAATGTCTAAGTAAAAATTTTAGTCCATTTTAATTTAATATGTGTGCACATTATGTACTTGTATTTTTACAAACTTTTTTTTTTTGAATAGCAATTTTCAGTTTGAATCTCCAAATTTAGAAAGAAAATAGCAAATTTCTGCCAAAAAATTTGAATTAACCATTTGAAAAGTTCAATCTTATATCAAATTCATGTTTGATTGATGCTTCAACTAATTTCAATAGTTTTTGGAGCTTGGACCGAAGAAAGTTTCTGGATAATTTATTTAATAGTAAATTTTTTTTATCCATATTTCTGTTTAAAAACGCAACATGGGTTGAATCTATCCATATCTTTTAATATTTAAGTTTTTATGTCTTCTAATAAAATATAGCTTTTTAATATATTTAATTAGTAAAAAAATCAATTTTTTTCTTTTTTTTTACAGAAAATATCAGGAAAAAAACTTTTTTTCATCCGCAACATCTCTAATAGAAATAAAATATGTTAATGTTAGCATAATTTTGTAATAGACGAGACTAATGTACTGCACAATAAAACGAATTAAACCAATTTCACTTTCGTATAGTTAAGTTAGACTATATATCCCACTTAAGAAAACTAAGAATGAGCGGAGAAATAATGGAATGAAAAGAAAGCCCACCAAGAGTTACTAAAACGAATATATACGTTCGAAAATAAATATCCGCCGTGAACAGAAGACGCACGTGCCGCCTTTTATCAGTGAGTATTTTCGAGATGTAAGAAAAAAAAAATAAAGTAGCGTGGTTTAAAAAACGGTGTTCTTAACAAGGGAAACAAGCAAACATATTTTTCAGGAGATGAGAAAAGTGAGATAACTTGGAGTGAAATACAATGCTCGCGCAATTAGAAATAAGAAAGCATGGAGAAGATAAATAAGATCTGGCAAAATTATTGCTGAAGATTTTAAAAGCCTCCAAACGAGCAAAAGGGAAATAAATATCTGTTGCCGAAATTGTAATTCTTCTCTACAAAGTTGCTGAGTTTTTTGTGGGAGTTTTGGCGCTAGATTACTGGTTCGGACGCCAGCTACTATTTTGTGCCAGGAACGCCAGGCTGAAGTGTTGAAAGCGTTTCATTTCTTTATGAGCTCTGTGCGTTGCATGTTAAGCACTTGAAGAAGACGCGACTGTACGAAAGTCGGAAATTATGATTTCCCTGTATTATAATTAACCATGGGTGCTGATAATTCAGAGTATTTAGCTCGCCATATGACGTGAGTAGCTGATGTTATCTGTATCACAGGAACTCAAAAACAGGGAAAGGAGAGATTTCCATCAGAATTACAACGTTATTTTTTGTCACTCAGTACGTGGAGATAGCACATCTTCAAAATATGAAGAGGACTTACTTATTCGGGTAAGTTTAAGGAATTCGGAAAATAAACTTTGCCATAAAAACTGTGTGAGTGGAATTTTATGAGAGCAATCAGCATAAATAACGTTATCTGAAGTGATAAGTCAGATACACCATGAAAATCTGACCAGTTTTTCAGTAGTCAATTCTGGAATGATCTGGATTTTTTCATTTGGGAACTATCTTTCATAGATTAGAAATCTTAAGAGATTTGTGCGGTCCGATCAATAAAAGTATCGACTAGGTTTATTGTGGTACTGTATGTTTGTTGAAATTTTGAAACTATCCCTTTTACTTCGAAACTATAAACCTTACTGTGACTTTGAAAAAAACATAAAGGCATAATATTACAAAAAAATCAAGATAAAAAACTGGGACACTTTTAATATGCTTTAATGTGCGTAGCGTGTTTATATACTATATACGTAAACTGGGCTTTGTATTATCTCCATATATTAATGAAAGTTCTTAATAAACTAATCAACTAAATAATTATTCCTTGAGGGGGGGAAAAAGGTGTCGGAAATACTACAACTTAAATTCCGTTCGTTGAGTGAAAAATGGTGATAGGAATCCTTGGGGCAATATAAATTAATCAACAAAAAAAATTAATCGTTTTAACTCAATCCGACTGCTCCCCCCTCCCCCCGCCCAAAAAAAAGAGAGAACAATTTAAAAAACCCCGATCCTCAGCTTTTCTAAAAAATCGATACGAATTGATTGTACCTTTACTGTACAAAAATCTCCTCTGAAGTGATTCAAAACAGCATCTTGTTTCAGTTCTAAGAAACTTCCAAATCAGTCAAAAAGTTAAGTGGAAGGTGGATCATACAATTCTGAGAAATAGTTTTGTTGACAGCTGCTATTAGAAGCACCAATTTTAATAAAAAGCACGTTTTCCCGAAATGCAAAATTTGGTGTTAGTTGCAACAAGCTAATTCAGAAGCAGAAAATTTCTAGTGCTTCAATTAAAAAATAGATTGATAGAAGCAATTAGAAAAAATACAGCAAATGCTAAACACATATAGCAATTACTTATGCTTGATCACTTGTAAGAAATAATTATATTTTTTTCCAACGACATGTTAAGAACTTTTGACTACGTATGACTTTGCACTGCATCACAGCATGCTGTAATCAAACTCTTACTCCTCTCTTCTCTTCTTAAGGAAAAATTAAATTATCATTAAAAAAACGAAGCCGATGTAGTTTGCTAAATACCCAAAATGGTTAGGTTTTAGTCCAAGGAGACATTATTAATATAATAAACCTAAAAGAAGATGTGATATGTCTTTTTAATATTTAAAACTGATTTAAAAATAAATACATGTCTTTTATGCAAAAAGAAAACGGACGGTTCGTATAAACCTTTTTGGATTCATGGACGGGTAAATATTTGAAATTTCTTCGCAAACCGGAAAGATGCTAAATAAATAAATATAATAACACTTAAATAAAAGGCTTTAATATGATTTATTTGCAATAACAGGAAATAAAAATTGAGGAATTATTTAAATTATACTACATTTACGTACGTAAATTCCTCGATTTCCCCAAAACTTTGCACATGTAACATACCCACCAGTACCCAATTTTCCGCACTATGGCAAAAATGAAATGAAAACATTTTTACACTTCAGCCTGATGTTACATATTTATTTAGTCCTTGAATTTCTGGAACAATTTTTCGTAATTTCCCCTCTATTTTTTTCCACTGTCGTTTTATTCAAACTCAAGCATAATTCACTCTCATAGGAGCTAAACACTCTTTTTCTTAACTTTTTGTCAAACAAATAAATTAGGATTTTAAAATAAATCTAGAAAATTAAGAAATGCTAAAACGTGTTACTAATTTAGAAATGGCAGAGAAAAATATGTCTTACTATAGAAAACAAAATAGTATTAACATTAAGTCAGCAGATAGATTCTTCAGAACTGGGGAAGATGACACAGGTCTTTTTTTCACTTCACCCTGATGTACACACTAATTTAGTCCTTGAAGTTTCGGAGTAATTTTTCGTAATTTTCCCTCCATTTTTTCCACAGTTGTTTTATTAAAACTCAAGTATTATTCAATCCCATGGGAGCTTAACATTCTTTTAAAAAAAACTGTCAAACTAATAAATTAGGTTTTTAAAATTAAATCTACAAAATTAAGAATAACTAAAACGTGCTATTAATTTCAAAATGGCAGAGAAAAATATGACGTATTATGGAAAACAAAATAGTATTAAGATTAAACCAGCAGATAGTTTCTTCAGAACTGGGGCAGATGACACAGGTTTGTTGAATGACGTAAGTTACCTTATAGCGATAGTATCGCAACCGTCGCCAACTTCTATCAATAAATCTGCGACCACTTTGTCGTAAAGTTAAGTCTTTATTATTGCGCTAGAAACGTCCTTTTCCTCATAGCAAGAAAACAACCAAAATAAAGTTAGTTTAATACGGAGAAATATTTGACAACAGGATATGCATCGGGTACGGATACGGTTGCATTTTTCTCTGTTGAAAAGGAAAAAAAAATGAAATGAGAAAGAAATTTTGGCGAGTTCAGTACTTTTTTTGAATATAAATCCAGGTCTAGGAGTCTAACTAATTGCACGTCAGATTTTTCTAAGATAAAAAAATGTTTATCGTTGAGAATAGAGGGAAAAAATCAAGAAAAACTAATACATTATACTTTTCGCAAAATAATGAAAGATCTTTTTTGAGCAAGACAAGAAGTTCGTCTATAATTAATCTTGAGTCTAGACAGAAATTGATAATACTACGATTAGTGCATTTCAGTCCTATGAGGAAATATGACAAGTATTTATTTCAGATTAAAAGGAGTATTTGCTAAAGATATAAACAACAGCACGCCGCCTACTTTGAAGTGAACTCTGACACAATCTATTTTTTAATCTACATATTTATGGAATTATGTATTTTGCATAGACAGGGAAAAATAAAGATAAGTCTAAATATGTTTCAGAAAAAAAAAACTACATAAATAAACTCTTCACTTTCATTAATAAATTTTAAATGAAAATTTTATTCCAGTTACAGATTTTTGTTTGCACTTCAAAATGATTAAAATAATTTTCAATTAGTAAACCGACCTAAAAATATGTCTGCTAGTATTATTTGTCTACAACTGTGCAGCAATGCGAAATGTAACTGAAGCGTGCATTAATAATAAGTGAAATTTTGTAAGCAACTAGCATTCCCGTACCCGGCAGTGCTCGGGTAATGGAATTAGCAGGGGTTAACAGTGCTTGGTGCACCTAGTTTCGAAAATCCCCTATAATAATTACTTATTACCTATAACTTTTTCTAATTTGGGGAGGATCCCGGGGACCCTGGACTCCTTACATATATGCCTTTGTCCTTAACCGATCTTTAACTAATATTAACGATCCTTTTAAAGTATTGATTATCTTTGCAAACACAGGCCATCCACATTTTATTGATATACCTATTTTTAAGCAAGAACTTTGTATACAACATTTTTAGTTTTTTTTTTTTTTTCTGGTGCTAAAATTATTAAGCTGCTTGATGAACTGACTTTGGAGCAAGCTACATAACATTGGCCGTGTGAAAAAAAGTCTTCTCTTAAATCGGTCCCTGCTACTTTTAATGTCTGTCCTTGTGACTTATTAATGGTTATTGCAAAGCAAACTTTAACAGGAAACTGCACTCTTCTAAATTCAAAAGGATATTTCGCCTGTGATGATGTTCTTAAAAACTTCGTTTCTAGTTTTGAAAAAATGAAAGCAAAAGACAGAAACATTATGATTTGACTTGAGAAAAGCCTCGAAGAACCACGTGAGAAACAAAAACAATATCAAATTTATAGTTCGCTATCGACCAAAAGTTGAGATGAAGTACTGAATAATGATTTGAATGGAGGAAAGCCTTCGAAAATAAGGGATTTGAATTCAATGACAGGTTTTAATTTCGCAGAAATTAAGGGGTTTTAATTAATTTCTCCTGAACTAATTGAGATTTCGAAAAATCCTTTTTTAGTGGTTACTTTCGTAATCATGCGGACATGCCTGCCAAATTTCAAGTCTGAAGCTTCAGCGGTTTTGGCTGTGCGTTGATATATATATATATATATGTATATATATATGTTATCTCAGGACATTGATTTTTATATATTAAGATTGTAGAATACGATGCAAAATTATGCTTGACAAAACAAGAAAAAAAATCATGCTCAACAAAGAGCAGTTAAAAGAATTCCAAAAGTAAAGCACTTATGTACAATGTTACAAGTCTTCAAAGTTTTTCTATTACTATCATTTTTATTATTATCGCTACAGAATATTTCTGCCAGCTTTCTATATGATGATGAATAAATAAAAATTCAAGCGCATGAGTGTTTTCAATAGTTTGGCTAATAGCAAAAGGATAAAATTGAATATTTTAAACTAAGAATCGACGTCTACCGAAGTCAAAGTAGGTTCTTACGTTAATTTTGGAGTTGGGATGCCTTTTTGATAAATACTTATGGATACACAAAATAATTTACCTCCATACTTGCTTTGCATACTTTTATCCCATACTCCACAGACAGTCACTGATGATAAAAAAAAAACTCAGGCATAATACTATCTCCAAAGAAGCATCAGAAAAAAAAACTAATCATTAAAAAAAAAACTTTGGAAGATCAATTATTTATTTCTTTCATTTCCAGGTTCTTTAACTTTATTTTAGTAGAAAAGCAACGTAATGCAAGTTTCAAACAGCAATCGTCTGCTTTAAAAAGCGGAGAAATTAATTTAAATTTTTGTGATTCAAATGAATTATGGGAGGCGTTGCAGTCTGCTGCTGAAAGAGGTAAAACCAAGATATGCCCGCTGACACCTGTCCAGTGAGACATTTGCCTTGAACGCGAACAATCGCAATGCTTTGGATAATTTCTTAAATCATCGAAAGGTGGCGTGTCCAAACTTTGGAACTGCGAATGAAGGCATATTACGGCAACAATGATTATAAACTCGTACACAGATGTACTCGTTTTTAAATACTTCATTTTTAACAGTGTGTAATACAATCTGTTTCCGCTATCTTTCTCCCTATGCTTTGGCCGATCCTCCCAAGCCACTTCGCAAAGCCAGCCCAAGTCCAAAATCAAAAAAGATCGGATATTGTCTGGTAAGTTTATAGTTTCTTTGGCTGAAACGCGAACTGGCCGATTTCGTGCTTTGGCCGTAACATGTATAAAATGCATCAAAAGTTTCATTAAAATAAATTTATTAGTCTGATTTTAGGACCTTTTCTAATAAAACTTGATTTTAGTCCCACTTTTCCTCACATGACCCTATAAGAATTACATAAGATAAAAAAAATTATATTAATTTGAATTTTTGGCATCTTGAATTTAAATTATGTTTTTCGCAATCACGAGCGTGTGTATGAATGCGCGTGTGTGTTTGTGTAGGCGCATGTGTTTGGGTTCGTGTGTGTGTGTATGAATGTGTGTGCGTGTTGTGTATGCAGTGCTGTGTGTGCACGCGTGTGTGTAGGTGTTTGTGTGTGTACGTAGGCATATGTGTTTGTGTCTGTGTGCAGGCATGAGTGTGTATATGTGTATGTGTGGGAGTGTGTGTTCGTGTCTGTGCGCAGGCATGAGTGTGTGTATGTGTGTGTATGCGTGTGTGTATAGGATATGGACGCAACCTGGAGACGGTTTTCGCAAGGGGAGCAGCTTCGTGAGGCCGGTCGACGCGACGGTGGTGCTGGCAGAGGGTGCTGGTGGGAAAATAAAATGATAGGAATTCAAAACATTCAAGTGAGAACAAAGCAATCGTGATTGCTTAAAAATTTTACAGAATTTTATTTACGAAAACAAAAATTCATTACAAAAGTTGAAGAGAGCAAATTTGTACACCATACGAGGTGATGTGTGCATCAGACGACTTTCTTTTACACCAATTTAATGTTATTTCCCCATTATTGGAAAATTTAATGTGATTCAATAGTTAACTCTCTAAATATCACCAGTGGCCAATTTGAAACCATATTTTTTTTTTTTTAAATCACCAAATTTGTCGCCAAGTTGGCGACAAAACTTGGCGAAGAAAAGACTGGCGATATATCGCCAACTGTCCGCCAAATTATAACACCACTTGAGTTTACATCGAAATTAACAATGATTTTCCCCCACAAGGTGTGAAACACCCCCTTTGAAACATCCGTATGCAACCAAAAAGGGAGGTGCACAACTAGACCCCACTGAGAGTTTACGTACCGAATTTCAACTTTCTAAGATATACCGTTCTTGAGCTATGCGACATACATACACACTTACGTACATACGCACATACATACGTACATACGGACGTCACGAGAAAAGTCATTGTAATTAACTCGGGGAATGTCAAAATGCATATTTCGGGTGTCTATACGTTCTTAGGCACTTATCCGCGTGTTGTCGGGTTGAAAAAAAACTCAACATTAATTCGGGGGTGAGCAAAATGGAAAGGTCGAATTTTGAGTGAAATTTTTTTCGCGAATACAATACTTCCTCTGTTGTAAAAGGAAGTAAAAACTACATCAATTCCTCTTTTGAGTACTCACTTCTGTTTTTGTCTGTCATAAACTATAATAATAAAAATTTAAATAATGCCTCTTTTTTATAATATACACGAGCAGTTGTCTGAAATTGGTAAATATCCCGTTTTGAGGTAAAAAATAAATGATCACCTTCCGATTGATCCACGGGGTTGCAAAAACGATTAACCCTTCAATGACCGAAATTGGGAAAGTGATTACTCCTTGGATAGGTAGAACTTAGCCCTCGCTTTACATATCTTATCATCATGGTTTTACATGTAGTTATCAAAAAAAATTCAACATAGATTCGCATATTTCGAGTCAAAAATGAAATATTAGAGTTTGAATAAGCAAATTTTTAAAAAATGGTGGAAAACTGAATTGAATTTGAAGTGGCTTATAATCAAGCTGAAAATCGTCGAATCAGGATTCGTCACACGCTATTAGCGTTTTGGTATTGCAAAATTTTCTAGCTTACCCCTGGTAATAAGCCATTTTTCCTCCTAATCTCATTTGTGTTTCTCATTTATTTTCGAGCTTATGCTTGCGATAGATCTTATTTTACGGAAAAACTTCCATAACAATTTATTGGTATTGCCGTTGTTGCAGCATTTTTCTCCCAGGTTCATCCCATTTGCCTCGTTACTTTTATACAAACAACATAGTGTTCCAATATTTTTATTTACTATAGATTTATTTGCTTTCAGCACCAACAATACCCTTACAAGAACAAATTACTGTAGCAGTTTAAAAGAACGAAATACATCATTTCGCGATTATTTGTCATACTGAATCATACCGAGGCATTCGAGAATGGAAGGCCATCCAACTAGCAAATGACGTCATCGTTTGTCGATCCACAATGATATTGGGAAGTGAGCACTTCGATTAATATTTTGGTTAAATAAAACTATTTGGTTTATTTATTATTGACTTCTGTTATTTTAGTAGCATTACAAGTTCTAATTTTTCATTTGAAAACATAAAAAGGAACCGATAATCATACATTAAAAAATACACTGAGCTTAATTCATAGTATTTGACATAAAAACATTTATAGGTCTTACAAAGTATTCAAATAACTAAACACGATTTTATTTTACAACCATGTTAAAACAAAGTGATATATAAATACAGTTTTTTTTTCATTAGAAATTGTTTTTTAACTAATCGCATTTTAACTACTCGTATATTGTATTGAAACATTAAGTCTTAAGAAGTATTCAAATAAATAAATGAACTTTCATTTTTCGGTTACATCAAAACAAAAAATATTACTATTGTATTTGAATAAGAATTAAATGAAATTTTAAAAAATGAATAAAAATTTTTACTTAAGAAAAAGGGAAACATGACTGCAATACGTTTCAAAGACTTAACATCAAATTAAAGTACATAATACCAGATTATTAATGTTAACTTAGCTGAGCAAATTTTATGCTTTTAAAAAGACGTGAATGCTTGGGTGCCATCCCCCAAAGTAGACGGTGCCCTACCCCCTTCAATTATGAAAACTTCAAAAAAAAAAAAAAAACCCAAAACATCTCCATCTTCCTTAAAATTTCAAGGGCACAGTTATTTATAACTATAGCCGTTGAAAAACTATCATTACTATGAGACTATGATTCTGACCCCCCCCCCCCCCCCCTTCGGTGGGCACTCTCGAAAAATTACACAGGAATTCAACTTGAAAAACGTTAATTAAAGAATGAATAATACAAACATCATGAATACTGTATGTTGTACATCAAAAAAATGTATTCAATATCTAAACAGCCTTTTTTTTTGGAATTCGGCTACTTTTCCATTTTCAGCTTTTTCTGCTGCTAATGATTCTTGTGTGTGGGGGGGGGGCTTTAATAGTTCATCATTTTAGGCTTTTAAAAAATTATTTTAAAAAGCATTAATTGATGACAAAGTAACCTTTTTCAAAAAACTTTTCATAGAAATGACCATTTTAGCAACTTTCTTTAATACTTAAAACCTCATATATGTTAAATTTAGATCAACATTTTGCTGAGTATGCTCTTTTAGGAAATCAATGTGACAGTTTTGTGACAGGGGGGAAGGGAGGGGATAACGCGTTGTTTATAACAATATGCTCATGTTGAACAGCGTTACATGTAACAAGGAGGAGGGGGGTGAATTTGTTCAAAAGTTTGCATAATACTTTATAGACAGCCCCTTAATTCAACTTATGTTACAGTTTCAGAGTTCCTGAAAGCTTATTAAC
Source organism: Uloborus diversus (assembly GCF_026930045.1). NCBI lineage: Eukaryota > Metazoa > Arthropoda > Arachnida > Araneae > Uloboridae > Uloborus > Uloborus diversus. Next base: position 128,279,416 of record NC_072732.1, read on the forward strand.
AGAAAACCCAGGGGAGTTCAAAAAATGTGTAGTTCAAGATATTTTGCCCTTTTTAAGCATAAACAAACAAGCACAGAGCAATTTGGCAAAAAACACGTTGTGTATCCACTGCTCAAAATTAATCTTTCGCAAGCCCAGAAATTATGAATACCGTTAACTTAACCACAATGTGTGCATAAATATCATAAAACTTAAAGACAACAGTGAAAAAAAAAAACCATATATATATTTTTTAATTTACGCACAGAACCAGCTTGTTTGAATAACATTGTAGGGGCGTAGTTGGGGGGAAATGTTTGAGTATCGAACCCACGACCTCCGGCGTTCAAATCTAATCTTCTTTCTCAGAAACTAACGGAAGCCCATCAAGGAATGTTTTTTGATCAAAATAAACACTAGTCCAGTCAATAGATACATTTTACCTTGCAAAAAAATGGGGTCAAAGATTTTTTTTTTTTTTTTTAATTTGTACATATTGGTGCCGACCATGGAAAAAACCAAGTTATCCAACACGAAAGACCACGGAAGAACTTTTGGGGGCCGAAAAACCACAAAAATTTGACTTTTTTTGTTTTTTCGAAAATATCTCCGAAACGGTTCAACTTAGAAAAAAGTATTAAATGTAAAGTTTAAAGAGCATGAAATTTCCTACAACTTTTGTATCTACAACTTTTTTGTAGCACAAATAGCAAGCTTGCTATAGCTCTTTGAAAATATGCCATTTTCCTCCACTCCGAAAAAAAAAGCTTTCACACCGAAAGCAAGGCGTCATAATTATTAGAACTTGAATAGAAACTTTAGTTTCAGGAGAGTTTATCGACAGTTTGAGTAGTTTATTTCTTGCTCCCCCCCCCCCCCCCACCGGACACAGAGTAGAAATTCTGGCAGACAGATTAGTTCCCACTAGAATCCAAAAAACATACTATGTATTATGGAACTGAAATACATATATACACATTCATTTAAAGCAAATGTACGACGATGCAATAATAAAAAAAAACCCCTTCCCCACTGCTCACGGACTAACATTTCTGATCTGACAGAGGTAATCTTCATCAGACTCCAATAACAGATGATATATTGCAGTTTGTAACTGGATTACACAATGTATACATTCATTTGAGGCACATAATTCGTACATTCTAGTCTAATTATTGCAAACAAAGATGCGATTCTTAAATATTAATGTGCTGAAGGAATAAATATTAGGCAGCTAATATGCAAACACAATCATGCATCCTATGCTGTGATACAATAATAATAATAAACCCTCCCCCACCGCTCACGAACTAATATTTCTGGTCTGACAGAGGTAGTCTTCATCAGACTCCAATAACATGTGATTTATATTGCAGTTTGTAATTGAATTACATAATCTTCACATTTATTTAAAGCACATAACTCGTACCATCTATTCTATTTCGAGTGAAAATGCGATATTTGAATATAAATTTGAATGAATAAATATTAGGGTGATAATAAGCAAACAATAGACATAATAATGCATAAATGAAGGTACAATAGTAATACGTTGTCGCGCAACAACTTCTAACTCTCTTCTGCCACGCGGTTATAACAGATACATGAAACCAATTAACTTAAAACATTTTATTGAAGAAAAATTATGAACTAAATGAACGAACATAAATTAAAATCATAACAGAACTAACAGAAGCACTTGAACATGAATTCACTGGGTATATATACACCAAACTGCTTGGCTAATACTGTTGCCATTTTAAAAAACATAAAAGTTTTCCCACATACTCCCCACCTGTACTCTTTAATGAGTACACTAAAAAATAATATAAATTAAACAGATCTATCAATTTAAACTAAATTAGACATTTCAATCATCACTTAAATTAACAATCAACTTACTTCAGTCTGAAATTAAACTAATTTAAACATTCAATAAACAATACATTTCATTACAAAACAGTCACTTCGAATGGATAGAGTAGTTGAATTGCTCTTCTTAAGCAACCTTTAGACGTGCGGACTATGCATGCCCGTACATTACCATCTCTTCCTATGAGAACTTTATCGATCACACCCATGTCCCACAGTAACTTATTTTTCAAAGGTCCTTCAACAAGCACTACATCTCCAATTTTTAAGTTCTGTTGGGAGTGAGGAACTAAAAAATTATGAGCACTTCTCAATTGAAATAAATACTGTTCTTTCCATTGAGACCAAATTTGCTTGATTAAACGAGTCTGGAACAATTTACGTTTCTGTAAAGTCTTTTGGTTAGAGCTTTTGTCAAATACCTCAAGGAAATAATTTGGAAAGTTACTCTTGTCCTTTCCTGCAAATAAAAAACATGAAGGTGTTAATGCAATAGGTTCATTTAAATCGTTGAACTCATAGGTAATTGGTCTATTATTCAAAATAAACTCAATTTCTGTAAGGATGGTAGCAAGCTCTTCTAATGTCAATAGAGCTCTACCGAGTATTTTTCTCAGCGGGTCTTTAATACTTTTCATCAATCGTTCCCAGAAACCTCCCCACCATGGAGAACGTTCTGGAATAAATTTCCAAATGATGTTTTCCGACGCTAAAAAATTCTGCAGCTCTGGATGCTTTATTATTTTACGAAAAGATTTCAGTATTTCACAAGATGAACGGAAAGTCTTTGCATTATCAGAAAATATTATTTTTGTATTTCCTCTTCTTGCTAGGAAACGTCTCAAAGCGAATATAAAACTTTTTACGGACATATCTTGCACCACTTCAATATGAACCGCTCTAGTTACGGCACATGTAAATAATACAATGTACACTTTCTCACAACTGGTTAATTTAGATTTAACAGTTATTGCACCACTAAAGTCAGTTCTCACATTAGTAAACGGTGGACTTTCAGCAATACGTTCCAAGGGTAATTGACCAGTTAACTGCTTAGCTGGTTTTAACGAATATTTTTTGCAGATTAAACAAGTAGAAATAACTCTTTTCACAGTCTGTCTTCCTTTCGGTATCCGGAATTTCTTACGCACTTGAGCTAAAGTTGATGATACACCCGAATGAAAGATACGAAGATGTTCATGGAAAATCACCAATTCCGTCAATTTCGATTTCGGAAGTAAAACTGGATGTTTTTCATTTTCAGTCAATGGAGCCTCCTTTAGACGTCCTCTTACCCTAAGAACACCAGTCTCGTCCAGATATGGAGATAAGGAATAAATTTTAGAAGATTTACTAATCTGCTGATCCTTTTGAAGCCTTTGAATTTCCTCGCGGAACACTTCCCACTGCACAGTTTTTATCCACATCTCTTCAGCTTCTTGTAATTCTATAGCACTCAGTGGACCCTTTTCAATTGATAATTTTCTGGACTTCGAAATAAATCTCAACACCCATGCAGTCACTCTCAGTAATTTTTTGAAATTACTAAAGTCGTTAACTTTTAATACAGGACTGTACGATGAAACAACCGTGTTAACACTAATTTTCAAAAGTTCAACTTTCGTCGCGTCATTCGAACAGTATTGTTTCTGCAACGGCCACTCATCACTAGGACTAGCCAACCACTTTGGTCCGCGCCACCACACGCTGTCATTTTTCAACAAACTCAATGATTCACCTCTTGTCAGTTTATCTGCTGGATTCATTAAACCTGGACAAAATTTCCACATACTAGGCGAAGTCAAATCTTGAATAAGACAAATACAATTTGCAACAAATTGTTTCCACTCCCTAAATGAACCTCTAATCCAACACAAACAGATTTCTGAATCCGTCCATAATATTACTTTATCAGACAAATTATTAAATAAACCAGACAAATATTTGCACAATTTTGCAGCCACTAACACTCCTAACAATTCCAGTCTCGGAAGCGTTAACTTTTTCAACGGTGCCACTCTGACCTTTGACATTATAAAGGATGTCGAAACTTCATTCTTCTTATTACTATACCTAAAGTATGCAACCGCACCATAAGCCACTAATGACGCGTCCGAAAATATGTGTATTTCAACAGAATCCCTAAGGTCACTCACATTTAAAAAGAAGTATCTTTCTACCGTTAATGAATCTAAATCTTTAATCTCCCCATACCACTTCCTCCACTTCAAAGTCAAATTCTCTGGCAATTCATCATCCCAATCTACACCTATTTTCCAAATATCTTGCATTAAACATCTAATTCTTACAACAAAAGGAGACAAAAAACCCATTGGATCAAATATCATTGCGGCTGTCTGCAGCACACAACGCTTAGTATTTTTCAACGAAGATAAATTACTCAACAAAGATTTTACATCTAATGACAAACTGTCCTCCTTAGTATTCCAATTCAACCCCAACACCTTTAACTGACAATTTTCCAAGCACTCACTAGTACTCAGACCCTGGTCAACCCATAAAGATTCCAATTCAACTGAATTAGATCTGAGCTTTCTTAAGTTGAAACCCCCATCTTTCAAAACTGATACGGCATCAGACAACAACTGAAATGCTTCTTCCACGCTTTCAGCTCCAAAATACAAATCATCGACGTACAATGAACTTTTCAACATTTCAACAGTTGTACGCCTATTATCTTCATATTTTTTTATGTGAGTTTTAACTGTAGCACTGAGAACAAAATTTGACATTGTACAACCGAATGGTAATCGATTCATTTGCATAATTTTATATCCCTCAGAGTTATTTGAAGCCCAAATAAATTTCAAATAGTTACGATCATTTTTTGCAATACTAATCATAAGGAAAGACTTTTCAATGTCTGCATTGAATGCAATTTTAAACTTCCTAAAGTTTAACATAATATCAAGAATGTTAGCGTTTAAATTTGGACCACATTCTAACGCATCATTTAACGAAATATTTTGCTTTAATTTTGAACTACAATTAAAAACGAGTCTCATTTTAGTCGTATCCTTATCAATCCTAACAGGACGATGTGGCATAAAGTATTCGTTTTCAGTTCTAATACATTCCTGAACTATACCTAGCCGTTCTTGTTCCTCAATATTTTTATTATATTCTTTAGCCAACCATTCATCCTTCCGAAGAATTATTTGCAATTCATCAAATCTTTTCTTTGCATTACAAAAGTTATTCCCTAACTCAATCGGGGAAAATTTCCATAGCAATCGTGTTTCATATCTACCCTGAATGAATTTTAAATTTGATTGAAATCTATCTATTATACGCTTATCTGTTAAAGTTAATTCTTCCTTATTTGTGATACCTAAAACATCAAGATCCCAAAGAACCTGAACATCCTTTGCAATTACGCAATCCGTAGCCAAAACTCCTACGGAGCTTGAATTGCAATTTTGTTGGACCCCCTGAATAGCTAACCCAAACATCGTTGGTACGCAACTTAATGTTTCATTTATTTTAAACACTTTTGAATCGCAAATTATACCCCAAAACACATCCCCTCCAATTAAAACTTCAATTTCATTTTCAATATTACACATATCTGCAAGGAACAAGCCTTTCTGTTGCAATGCATTTTGAACGTTGACATTAGGTACTGCTAAGGATGCTGAAGTTATTGTTTGCGTTACTAAAACTTCAATTTCAATTTCAATTGATGATTCAGAATTATTTCTATTTGATAGTTTAAGTTTTGCAACCTCATAAATTCTTTCCGATGTTTTTACCGAACCGAAAGAATAAACTGAAAGCCTTTCCCTTCTAACTGTATTTAATTTTAAACGACTTGCTAAAGATTTTGTGATCCAAGACCTTTCAGAACCGTTATCTAAAAGTACTCGAGCAATTTCTACAGAATTTGAATCTTTACCTGCACTTGCAATCACTGAACATGTAAACAATAAAATATTTGATTTTAAAGCCGACGAATTACATTGCGTCACAACAGAGTTATTTTGTTCATTAACTTTGTCATTACTTAAAGGTTTATTCTTAGCATTTTCACATAAAACGTAACTGTGAAATTTACTTTTACAAAATTTGCATTCAACTTTTAACCTGCACATGCGACTATAATGATTTTTCGAGAAACATTTAAAGCAACGGTTTTCATTTTTTAACTTATTTCTACGATCTTCGATAGTTTTATACTCACAAAACTCATGATCTGGACTATTACAAAATACACAATGCTTTTTTATACTAGCCACATAGTTTGCTGTTGCAGCATAGTTTTTATAACTCTTACTGTTACTTGACCCATTTTTACAATCATTCTTATCCAAATTTTCTGAACCAGATTTAAACGATTCCGACCTTAATTGCACAAGTAATGCACGTTCACGCGATTGAATTTCACTTTCTAAGAAAGTAAGAACGTCCTGAAATTTATACCCTTCCGAATATTTTCTATTGAACTCCAAAACAAGATCTCTAGGAACACGATCAAGTATGATTAGTGTTAACAAATTACAGTATGAATCTATTTCAATGCCTAAACTTTTCAAATTCCTAATTTGAACTTCCACTTTATCAAAAAAAATTCGCAACCTATTTAAATCCCTTGAATTATACACAGCAGGAATTTTCAATAAATTATTCATGTGTAACTGAATCAAAGTATGTGTATTACCAAAACGCTTTTTTAGTAATTCAATAGCCGAATCGTAATTTTCTTCTGATAAAGTAAAACCTTTAATGCAATTTGCTGCAGCACCTCCCAAAAATGTCTTTAAATAATTAAACTTGTCAATTTTGCTTAAATTTGTATTTTTATCAATTGCATTATTCAACTGATTCATAAACTCCAAATATCCCACTGGATCCCCATAGTAAGTTTTAATGTTTAATCGAGGCAATTTTACAGTGCTAACATTCTGAACATTTAATTCTGAGGAATTAACTGAACTGGAATTGTTAGTTTTAGTCTCTAAAAGTTCTATTTTATTTTTTATTCGTTGCTTCCAAAGTACTATATTTTCCGAATATTCTTCGGAAGTAGTACAATCCTTTTCAATTTCATCTAGCGGTAAATACGCTTCAATATCCAAATTCACAAATTTCAGACTTTTTTCTTTCTCAAGTAATTGCTCATGAAACTCTTTCAAAATACTCGACTTAGTATCATTATCCTCGCTGCAAGTTTCAATCTTCACCAAAAAGTCGTCTATTTTTTTAATTAGTTTAGTTGTCGTCATTCTAATAGCTGCTCTTTTAACTTTTAACTTTTCAATATCTGCCATTTCAATCCTTATTTACTTCAATTACCAACTAACGTATATAAAAGCACAATTTCTATAATTCTCAATTCACGAGCCAAAATTCCTACTATTCAACAACAGTTCAGTTCACAACAACACAGTAGAAATAACACAAACTTCAGACAAAATAGAAATGAAAAACCACTCACGACCTTTGCACGTGCTACAAAATTTCCAACAATTTCCACAAGCCAAATTTCCACCTTTCACGACTTCGCGGCCTGATGCACCAAAATGATTGTCGCGCAACAACTTCTAACTCTCTTCTGCCACGCGGTTATAACAGATACATGAAACCAATTAACTTAAAACATTTTATTGAAGAAAAATTATGAACTAAATGAACGAACATAAATTAAAATCATAACAGAACTAACAGAAGCACTTGAACATGAATTCACTGGGTATATATACACCAAACTGCTTGGCTAATACTGTTGCCATTTTAAAAAACATAAAAGTTTTTCCACATACGTAATGAACACTTTGAAAAAATTCTGCAGAAACTGACGTTTTAAGGCATGAAAAACCCAAAAGAATTACCTTTCAAAGTGAAAATCCAACTGTAAAAGCTTAATACATACATCTAAATTACAGGGAGATTCATTTGACCTTAAAGCAAATACAAAAAGGACAACAAAATACGCTGTTTATCTTCTTCGAAGCCGTTTTGAAGGCCCAGGTTCTCCCGGTTCAGAATCTGTAGGGGGTAGAAAGAAGCTGTGGTCCTTTAATTGTTCATCTCTTTGTTGCGGTGATTCCTAAAGCTCCTGGAACAAATCATCTTTTTCGGCAGTCTCATCCAAAGATGAAATTTCTGCAACATTTTCAATTTGTGCCACTGCAGTGTTTGCACGTGCTGGAGCATTTTAAACCTGGCTTGTGACAAGAACAGGCTCCAGTACAATTTTTCTTGCAGGTACAAGGTACAACCCTCAAAAGAGTCTGAGGAACTGAATCCCTTTTCGTGTCAACAGGCATTAGACCTTGCGTTCTGCGTTCCCAACCCCATTTCTCTGGATCAATTATGTTGCCCAACCAACTTTGAATTTGGTGGTAGCACCGATATGAGTGATAACTTCCAGCATCCCCCCGCCCCGAAAGTTGGAGGTAGCCCTGCAAGATTTATTTTGGCCCTGTATACTAGTTTTATAAAAAGATTAAATCGCAAAGTATCCAAAGATAGGTTCAAATACTTTAAGTCTCCTGTGTATAATATTTTCAAAATGCTTTCTCCAGCTGCAGCTACGGCATCATGATAACTGATTGGCTTCATAAATACTCCAATAGCTTCCTTAATTTCAGGATTTTTTTTTTTTTTTTTTTTTGACTATGTTGTACAACTTAATTTTCCCTTGGCCAAAGATTGCCGAAATCGTATCACACCGACTAAATGCATGGATGAAAAGAATATTGCTGGGGTTAAACTTAAAGGATTTAGTGGGGGGAAAAAAACAAATCACAAGCATTCTCTCTTCCAGGTTTTAAAAAGAACAAGTTGCTGAAAGGCTGTCCTAAAGCTGTCATCAGCAACAACAGATTTATATCCTCTCGCCCACTATAACAACCTTTTCAATTTCCTTCGCCTTTGAAAGAATAGTATGTAAGCCGGCATCTTCTTGAGTCTGCCTGACTTCAATACCACTCTCTTCGAAATAATATGTCTCAAGAAGTTGAATAAGACGATTCTTGTTGTTATAATTTCTCAGAAATCTTTCTTGAGGAATTCAGTTAACATGTTAGGTTCAACCATTACTTCAAGGGAAGAGATTGATTGCTCATTGATATAGCATTTGTGACAGGCAGTGTGAATTGTCACATCTTTTAATTCCTACGAAAAACGCTGATGTTCTTCATTTTGACGTTTTGCGCTGCATCTTTGAAGATTTTCTATTCCCTTATCCTTGACAATCTTTATTTCGCGTTCATTCAAAACTGATTTCGCAAATTTAAAAAAAAAAACCTTGGTCAGGCGTAATCATTTCTAGAAAAAAAAAATTGTAATACAGAACACACAGATTGATAAAACATACTCTCGCTCGAACTCTGAAGTGACCAACATGAGTAGCTATTGAGTCGATACATCGCATTTGGAAAAAAAAAAGGGGGGGGGATAGAATGAAGGTGTTTTGTTTAAGTTAAAGGGAACAGAAACATTTACCCTCAGCTGCGAAAGACAAATGATTTCCAAGGTCAGATTGCCGGCGTTTCTCCTTTTTTCCTCCGTTATCCGAAGCGCTTTCACGCACTTCGCTGAGGGGTTCAGAAAAAGTGTGACTTTCAAGAAGCTGTAACTCGCTTGCTATTCATGCTACAAAAATGTTGTAATGACAGAAGTTCAAGGAAATTTAATCCTCTTTAACATTTGTATTGGAAGTTTTTTTGTAATTTTAACCATTTTTGAGATATTTTGAAAATAATACAAAAAGTCACAAATTTTGGGGGGTTTTCGGCCCCCAAAACTTCCCCCGAGGTCTTTCGTGTTGGATAACTTGGTTTTTTCATATTGGCACTAATATATACAAATTAAAAAAAAATCTTTGACCCCATTTTTTGTAAGGCAAGCCCGTTTTTTTTTAACCGACTTCAAAAAGGAAGCGGTTATCAGTTCATACCGTATGTATGTTTTTTTTTTTTTTTTTTGTCCACTCATAGCGTCTCACCTAGTGAACCGATTTTGATGATTCTTTTTTTAATGGATAGAGGATGGCTCAACTTAGGTCCCATTACTTTGTTTGACCATATTTGTTCTTTAGAAAAAAAGTTATGGGCAAAAAACAGTAAATTTCCCTATTAAATGATTAAAATGATATTGTAGCAAAGTTCGCACTTGTCATCCGTGGATTAACGGTGGCTCAGTGGTAGAATTCTGGTCTCCCACACGAGCAACCTGGGTTCAAATCCCGACTAGGACAAAGTGAATTTTACTAAAATTTCATTTCTACTGTTTTCCGTACTTTCTCGAATGTTCTATTAATTTCTGTATCTTTTCAAGTCTGGAAAGTTACAACACTTTTTCAAGTTGTATATAAGGTGATGTAACGTTCATTCGTGGTTCTGAATTAAGATCTCGAGTTGAGACTAACGAGTATTCGCTTCATTTGGCTTTCACATTGTCTTCGCTATCTTCATCTACAAGACAATATGAAACTCATTGTTATAAAAGTTTGGTGCCATATAACTGTAACATTAATAGTAATTGTAATGATAATTTTGAATAAAGGCTTTTCTAAAGCAATACAGTGATAAAGAGCCGCACTTCTTACTAGGTAACTTCTTACTTTTACTGAAATATCTACATTTACACTAAAAAGAATGAAATAAAAAAATTTTGAAAAAAAAAATAGAACCGACTTCAAAATTGCTCTAAAAAGTAAAAAATAATTTTATTCTTTAAACACCATCGATAATACTTTTAAACATAATTTTTGAAGTTGGCGCAAAAACAAAAAGTAAAATCCATTGTAACCATGCTTCGTTCATATTTTTATCAAAAAATCATCCAAACTTAGGAACGAAACATTTATATCGTTACTCAAATATGCTGTCATCAATGCGTAATGCATGTGGTAGTAAAGAAACTGGACGTGGTTAAATTTATACTTGTAGTTGAGTTATGGTTGTGAATGGTTTTATCGATCGTTTTTGCGCCAACTTCAAAAATTATGTTTAAAAGTATTATCGATGGTGTTTAAAGAATAAAATTATTTTTTACTTTTTAGAGCAATTTTGAAGTCGGTTCTATTTTTTTTTTTTTTTTTCAAAATTTTTTTCTACCTATTGACTGGACTACACATGCTAGCGTATGAAACAATTTAATCGAAACGGAAAATATAAGATTAGTTCAGTTAAAAGCCTGTTTCAATAAACTTGTTTACATATTAACTGAATATCAACACCAAGTTACGTTGCTTCTGATAGCAACAAGTATATTTGCAGAAAATTTTGACATATGTATATTGTCAGCTTGGAAAATCCATTTCGAATAAATGCGTGTACAAAGTTGAAAAAATAAAGAAATAAAAAGTTGCAAGTTAACCGTTTCAAATATTAAAAGCAGTATACTGAAATTACAAATTACAGAAAGGAAACTGACAATTGTTTGTGTAATGGAGGAAAACTTAAGTAATCTTAACTGCATAAAATGTAAATTTGTTTATCTGAGAAAAGTACTTACCTCCTAACTTTAAAATTTATTCCATGAGGCGCCCAGCTTTTTTCTTCACATGCAGGTTGTTCGGAAGCGGAAATCGCTCACTCACTTTCACTCAGCAGACACTTATATTATACTAGCAAAAATACCCGGCGTTGCCTGGGTCAGTAATAATAATGAGGAACAATTGTTACTTGCCCCTAGTTTTCTGTTTTAAGCGAAAGAATTTAAAACAAACCTTTTTGACGTGATTAAAAATCGAGCTTCTTCCTCACTTATTAAACTAAAAAAGCAATAAGTATAAAGAACAAAATAGTATTCAATTTGAAACGAAAGCACGACATTTAAGCATATACAAATTTGAAGATTTCTGAAATATGAAATTAAACTTTACATGTTTAAAAAGATTTATCTGTTAGTACTTTTTTTTTAAATCTAAAACCTTCTCTGTATGGCTATTGATGTACGAACTGTTTTAAAAAATGTAGCCGTCCATGTTTCCCTTACACTTGCTTTAGTTATTTCGGGAAATTTCAATTTTTGTGGGCTCTTGGTGCGGTTTAAAATCTTACCAAATTTGCGAGAATCATTTTGGGACACTTTCGATAATACTCCCCCTCCTTACTAATTTTTATTATAGAAATATTGTTCCCAGATGCTGAGATACTTTTGGTCAAAAAAAAAAAAAAAAAAAAATGGCGCTAAACGGTTTCATCCGAAATGTTTCCAAAATAAGTAGTAAAATTTGGCGATTGTTTGAAATCGTGCAAAAAGAAAAATTAATGGAAGTTTCTGTGCGGTTTATGGATTTGCCTAATTTAGTTGTTGAATTATTTTACACAGTATTTCTTTTTCTTTTTTTTTTTTTTTAAGTATGTTTGATTGGCGATATTTTGTTTATATGGTGAAAGCTGAGAAACATGATTACGTAGTCTTTGGGCTCAAAAACAGCGACAGTGGAAAAAACTGCCCAATGCATCAGCTACTGAAATCTTTCTGAAAAAATTCTGGCGATATTTCTGCTGGTTAAAGCAATACAGTGATAAAGAGCCGCACTTCTTACTAGGTAACTTCTTACTTTTACTGAAATATCTACATTTACACTAAAAAGAATGAAATAAAAAAAATTTTGAAAAAAAAAATAGAACCGACTTCAAAATTGCTCTAAAAAGTAAAAAATAATTTTATTCTTTAAACACCATCGATAATACTTTTAAACATAATTTTTGAAGTTGGCGCAAAAACAAAAAGTAAAATCCATTGTAACCATGCTTCGTTCATATTTTTATCAAAAAATCATCCAAACTTAGGAACGAAACATTTATATCGTTACTCAAATATGCTGTCATCAATGCGTAATGCATGTGGTAGTAAAGAAACTGGACGTGGTTAAATTTATACTTGTAGTTGAGTTATGGCTGTGAATGGTTTTATCGATCGTTTTTGCGCCAACTTCAAAAATTATGTTTAAAAGTATTATCGATGGTGTTTAAAGAATAAAATTATTTTTTACTTTTTAGAGCAATTTTGAAGTCGGTTCTTTTTTTTTTTTTTTTTTCAAAATTTTTTTCTACCTATTGACTGGACTACACATGCTAGCGTATGAAACAATTTAATCGAAACGGAAAATATAAGATTAGTTCAGTTAAAAGCCTGTTTCAATAAACTTGTTTACATATTAACTGAATATCAACACCAAGTTACGTTGCTTCTGATAGCAACAAGTATATTTGCACAGCATAAATAATAATAATAAACCATTAATTACATAAGTTCCGTTTAAAAGTAAAATGATCAGCCAAATCTATTTATTTTTAGCCAATCTTGTGGAAAAACGTTACTTTAAGATTTGACTTGAGAAAAGCCTCAAAAAGTCAGACGAAACGCAAAAATATTCAACAATACAACAATTCCTCGGAGTTGAGATGACACACTAAATAATGACTCGGGTTGATGAAAGCCTTCGAGCAGGGAACAAAAAAGCTCATAACTCGTTTTTTATACAACTTAGAAACTTCGAACAGATGCTATCTTCAGCAGAAAAATTGGCGCTTTCGATGGAAATATAATGTTAATATGTGCACGTTTTTTTCCACCACCATATTGGGGCACTTATGCGAAAATTGGGACTAAAATTGGAATAAAAAGGGAACTATCAATCGGATTTTTTTCAAACTGGTCTATAAACCTTCCCAGTACCAAACTGAACAAACGGTGAAAGTTTCAGCCAAATCTGCCGCGTAGTTTCTGAGATCTTTGGGAACAAATTTCCCAAACTCCATTTTTATATATATAGATATATATTTTTTAATTGCTTCTACATTCCGGTACGTGGAAAGGATGAGATAAATCCAACAGTATTGTATTCAAAAATGTGCAGCCGAAGTTACATATTTCCTATTTCATCTATTTCAACCAGAGCAAGCAGCATTACTTACTGTTTACTGGTTAACTGCACTACTTTCAAAGTTTCGCGCCAAGTTCATAGATCGACGACTGGTGGCGTAACGAAGCGGGGAGGACGCAGGGGTGCCCACAGGGGGGATTATGGCGCAAGTTGCGCCATCAAAATTTTTGGGGGGGATTTTTTCCAGAAGGTTTTTCCTTCTTTAGAACATGAAATTTTTGAATTTTGGGAAGAAAAAATATTTAAACTCAATCAACAAGAAATAGATGCATTAATAATACTTTTTTCATTCTCAGGGCCGCTGCCGTAGCACCCCCTCCCCCCTCCCGTTTTTTAGAAGTGGGGCCGCCAATATCATTTTGGCGATGCAACTAACGAAGAAAAAGGGAAATTCTCCATTGTTTTGAAAAATTAAAATAGTAATTATAAATGAACAATTGAAATAATAGTGACAAAAAGAATTTTTTCTGTAAAATTTTAATCAAAAATGTAATCTTAAGATACAATTTAGGTACATCCATGATTCTCTTTTATTAAGAGTATCTAAGTAAGGGCCGCGGAAATGTACGTTTCAAACATTTTTATTAACGCAAAAAAAATATTCAGTACAGCACACTCTTCACTAGACCGCAGAGTGGGTATGTCTGCCTAGTCGGAAACTATGGGCTCGGCTCGAATTACTGTGCATAGAGTAAAATTAGCATAATGGGAGGGGGGCTAGCGACGAAACTAACATGGTGCACGCCTTGTCTCTCGGCGGCCCCGGTTATACAAAACCGTGCTTCATAGTTCATCAGTAAAAAAAAGAAATTAATAAATAAATTTAAAAAAAAACATAAATAAGTAGTACAGATTTATTAGGACAGCCCATAGGATAGGAGTCGCCGAAACATTCCCATATGGTTTTTGTTTTTTGATGAAAAATGTCCTGAAAATCATTGCTAAAGAGGAGAAAAATGTATGGTTCGCAGAAATAAATTTGAAAGAGAGAGAGGGAGAGAGGAAAAAAACAGTTAAATGCAAAGAGAGATTCAAAGTATCGTATAGTGAATACTCACACCAAAAATTCTAAATGTTTGAATGTGAAAATCGTAAGTAAATCAAAGCTTGATCAAGAGATGCAGGTGGCATATTTAAATTAAAATGAAGTGGAATAGAGACCTAAGGTATCGCAAAAAATTACCACATCCGTTCAAAATGTTAAGAGTCCTTTTTCTAATGTATCAAATGCTTGTATTTCAAGAAAAGAAAAATATTAGACTGGGAATTGAAAACTTGATTATGGAAAATCCAACTAAATAATCGTGTTTGGCAAAGGAAAATTTGAAGAAAAAAATGCCACAATATGTTTATCAATAACTAAAATTTACAATGAAGATAGGAGGGTCGTAGCCAAACAGAAAGGTAGAGTGGGGAATTCCAAACCCTTCTTTTTACGTCCCCAAAGCTGGCCTGGAAGTGAGTTTTTAAAACTTAGGTTTTGAAACAAATCCCGGGAAAACGTACTCAAACCCATCTCTTACTCTAACGTCACTAAAGATGGCATACACTTGAGTATTTAGGACTGCAATTTCGAAAAACCGTGAGAGTGCTCCCAACGTAATCTATGAGAAACGCTCTCTCAATTAATCATTCATCATCATTCAAGGCCGAATAAATTTCGTCTTTTGGCCTTCAATTTTAAAAAACTTCCCTGAACTGTCCCAAAACTGTCGTCCTCCAAAGATCCTCAAAAATTTCATTATTAAGGCTTAAATTCAGAACATTTTCGGCGGAGATCTCCAAAACCATCTATCCCTCTAACATTATTTAAAATCGTCTACGATTCGGGGCCGAATTTAGCTCCATGTCGCCCCTAGACAGATTTGAAATCTGCCGCCCCCTCCTCCTTAAAAGAAGCAAAATTTTCTTCACTCAAAAACACGCAAAACGTGTTCCTGAAGTTTGAACTGCCAAGCTTACGAAAAAATGATGACGTTTCACAGAACGGGGTGTCCCGGTGGGAGGTCACAGTGATCCAAAAAATTCCATATTCGGCAAATTTTGCTGACGATTGCGATTTGAATAATTTTCTGTTATTACGTTCACTTACTTGGTGTTCTTAGAACTCTTCACTGTTCGATGGTATTTCATCAGTAAATTGTAATTGGATTACAATGCAAAGAGTCGAAAGTTTCCGCTTTTGAAAACTGCCTATTTGAAAAAAATATATCGCGTTTAAAAAGTTTTTGAAGACTCTTTTTCGTTCTACGTGGTTTTTAATTTAGCATGCTTCCTTTATTTAAAATCTCTCAGCCATTTTCACTCGTCACTCATTTTTATTGGCTCCGAGACTTAATACTAACAAAAAACAATTTTTGAATATTAATAATGTAAAAAAGAAAATAAATGTCAATTACTTAAGAAACCGGTATTGAATAAACTTTAGTATATCATTAAAAATTTTAGTCACACTCCAATCTTGTTCTGACTTCTGGCCAAATGCAACACTTTCTGAAATCGATACTCGCTTGTCGTCTTCAGTTACTGTTTTACACTGCTCTATTAACATGATTTGAAAATCAATTGATTTTCATAACATGTATGAAAGTAATCATTATTAAATTACAACAAAAAATTCCCTATGGAAAATAAAAGTGCTAATATTTTACTTTCAAGAATTAAAAATTTAAAAAACGTATGTTTAAAGCAAAATTTGCCACCCTTAAAATTTTTGCCGCCGTAGGCAACTGCCTACTCTGCCTATTGGGAAATTGAGCCCTGCTACGATTGCGTTAATTGAATCTCAATTTTGAAAATTTGCCAGGGGAGGACTCCAAATCTATCCACTCCTTAACATTACCAAAAATCTAAAACTGCAATTTCAACAGACCGAAATTTTTTCCAAAGAATCCCAGCCCCCCTCTCTCTCTCTTTCGCCAACATCATCAAAAATGTCTTAGATCTCGCTTTTAGAGTTTCAATTACAAAACATTTCTGGTCGCGAGCCCCTTCAAAGCCCCCCCCCCCCCCTTCATCGAAGGTTGGCTTAAATTACGTTTTCGGAGCTTTAATTTCAAAAAACTGACGGTGCACTAAATTTTACCAAAAAAAGTCTACAATTGCATTTTTAAGGCTTCAAAAATTTCAAAACCTTTCGGGGAGGGGGGGGGTTTCCCCGCATTTCTCTTCCCTTTTAGTGTCAAAATAGATCGTCTAAAACTGCATTTTTCAAACTACAATTTTCAAAATTTTCCCGGGGGAGTGCCCCAGACCCCCTCCCCCCTCCTTTGCGTGTCACAATCAGAAATAACTCACAATTGGGAATGTGTGCTTGAAGTTTTCATTTTGAGAAATTATAGAACGATGATGCGGTCGTGTCTCTTCCTCCCTTAACATCACCATAGATCGTCTAAAACTGTGTTTTTCAAATAACAATCTTGAAAACTCTCGGGGGAGAGCCCCCGGAACCCCTCTTCTGAACATAATTAAATATATTGTACGATTGTGTTGGGAACTTAAATTTGGAAAAATTATCGGGAGAGGCTATCCTGGACCTCCTCTCCCCTTTCTCCCAAACTTAAAATATAGTCTAAAACTGCGTTTTTATGTCTTCAATTTCGAAGTAATGCAAGAAGGTAGTCCTCCGACACCCCCTAATTCTGATTGAATATTATCCTTACGATTAAATTTATATTACTAGTACTAAGGTCTAGTAATATGATTTTCCCTGCTAAACAAGAAGTCAAATCTTCTCTCTCTCTCTCTCTCTCTCTCTCTCTCTCTCTCTCTCTCTCTCTCTGCGTATTTGAACTTGAGTTTGAAACAATTAAGGGATCGCCAAAAGCGTACCCCCTCTCCCTCCAGCTTTTTGACCTAACGACGGACCTGGTACTCTTTCCAAAACTTAATGACCGTGTCTCTTTTTCAATGAAGGTAACATCACAGATATCATGGAGTTGGTGTCTGTTTCAAAAGCTGGATCAGACGATTTGATTTCTTTTCAATTTCTTATAAATTTTCTGGAAGTAGCACAATTTTACATGATGAATCGTGAGAAAGTGATGAGAAGGAGAGAGGTCGAAAATGTTTTATTGCTTGTAACAATTCTGACCAGTATGCTCTTAGTCTTTCATTGATTCATTTGCACCCTGACAGTCGTTAAGAACTAGCTTAGAAGTTTGCGAATAACATATTTTTTTATCCCTCCAATCGAAAATTAATATATTTTCTTCATTAACTAGCTTAAGCTGATGAAAAAATTTTATCATTTCACTTTACTCCCATCTTCTCTACCATTTTTAAACTGATTGTTTCAATTTATCACTAGATGATTTTTATTAAAACTTTCAGTGATGTTGGTTTTCGCTGATGGAAGTAGAACAGTCTGTTCTTAATGTGTTTAGAATATTTTTCGTAAATCATATTTACTTTCGTCTATGTCTGATATGTATAGATGGATATTTGATTCGTTAAAGTTCTCGAGTTTTGATTTTCGATGTTGCTGAATATTTGAATCCATTTTTGAGGATTTCCAAAAAATATCTGTCACGGTATGTGTGCTCCTTCAATTTTGGAAAAGTTGCAGGAGAGCGCCTCCATTGTAACACCTGAATAACACCTTATTTATCAACAAGAGTCATCTGAAACTGCGTTTCTAGTACTGCAATTTTGAAAAATTTGTAGGGGAGAGCCTGATTCCCCTCCCTCTTTCCTTAACACGATCAAAGACAAGCATAGAATTGCGTTTTTGGAGTATCAATTTCAAAAAATTGCCGGGAGAATGGCACCGAAATTCACCGTCCACTTACCTTATCAAGATCTATTAAAACTGCGTTTTCAAAGTTACATGCTCGAAAATTTAAGTAGAGCGCCTTTCCCCCCCCCCCCCCCCCACTCTTGTCAACATTAGTAAAAAATCGTCTAAAATTTGGTTTTCAGGGCTTTAATTTCGAGAAAATTCCAGGAGAGCTTCCGAAAAGTAGTATTTTTTCTTAACGTCACAAAGATCGGCTACAATTGCGATTTTAGAGCTTCAATGCTTTGCTCTCAACCATAGATAGCGTTTTTAAGACTAATTTTGAAAGTTTTCCTGAGGCGAGCCCTAGGATCTCTTCTTTACCTAACATTACCAGAGATAGTCTAATACTTCGTTTTTAGAATTGCAATTTTGAAAACAGAGCCCTCCTTAACACAACGTTAGACTATCTACAATTGCGCTTTTTAAAGTTTCAATGTTGAAAAATTACCGGGAAGGGGTCACCAACCCACCCAACATCACCAGAGATCGTCTAAAACTGGCTTTAAAAATAACAATTTTGAAAATTTTGCGGGGCAGAAACCCCCGCCCCCCCCCCCCCTATTTAAGTGACAATAAAATAAAATTCATATTGTATAGATTTATATTGTATAATTCTAATAATGACTCCATCCCAAATCAGAAAGTTGAATTCCCTCTCCCTATAATTATTCATACGTTTGAAAAAAAAAAGAGGTGTAGCAAAATTCAGGAGCACCCAAAACTTGTTTATTCAAGCTCCACGTTGTAAAATTTGGGAAAAAAAGGCGGGTCAACAATCCAACAGTATTTCAGTTCAAATGGTATTTGTTAGCGCCCCCCCCCCCCTCGTGAATTTGACTGGAAATTAACACTCTAAAAACTTTTATGTTTAATCCGATTCGAAAGCGAGAAAATTTTTTGGGGGGGGGGGGAATTTGCGCCATTGAGCTTATGGGGGATGGGCACCCCAGGGGGGAGGGGAGTTGTCTGGCCTGTTATCACGTGGGTCTCGATCATACACAAATGGCAATAAAACAGCTTTGAAAGGAAATCAAAAAATGATCTAAACATCGCAAAGAAAGCAACAGCACTTGCCAATGAAGTCGGAATTGCCGCCAACAATATGGACCGGTCTGGGCTCCCCCCTACTGCTACCCGGTAATGAAGCAGACGCAAGCGAGTGTCAATACGTCAGTTTTCGTGCTTGGTTTACAAATCTGGATTCCACCACTCCCGGCCTACGCTCTCGGTCCTCCCCCCTCCGAAGACGAGGCTGCAGGTGTCATATATATAAAATATATATATATATATTATAGCCATTTTCTTTTTATTTACTCACGAAGGAAACGATCTCGCTCTTTCCATTAGTTATCTATCATTCGAAGGTGAAACAAAGATTTTACGAGTCATGCTGCTTTTACGGACAGATCTAAAGTAATCGCCTTCTTCTTCTGGATTAAACGTTCGTTCAAAATTCACAAAAGAAGAATCCAGCAATAAAAATTCTACCAAATTGAAAATTTATGCTGCCTGACATAAAATTGTATGTATTAAATGCGTCTTTCTTTACTTTTCTGGCTTGTTAAGTCACCGTTGTTGGTCACAAGAGAGGACAAATCTGTTAGCCTTTACAGCAGAACACATGGAGAAAGTCCATCTTTCAAGAAGACTTTATTTGTATGGTTGCCAATAACAAGGTATAAGAATGATTAACACCGTATTACACTGCAAAAAAAAAAAAAAACTGTTGTTTTTACAGTATAATACTGGCAGTTGAGATTCCAAAAAAAAAAAAGAATTTACAATTCTAAACTGTAAAATTTGCAGTAATATACTGTCTCAAAACCGACTTTTACTGTGAAATTTACAGTGATAAACTGTAAAATTAGCAGTAATATACTGTCTTTTAATGGAATTGCCCCTGTGAAATTAACAATGATTACCTGTAAAATTAGCAGTAACATACTGTTTTTTAATGGAACTGACCGGTAAATTTTACAGTATAGAACTGTAAAATTAGCAGTTACATACTGTTTTTTAATAGAATTGCCCTGTAAAATTAACTGTAAATTTAGCAATAATATACTGTGAAATCAGCTGTACTCGCGCCATTAAAGTAGCAGTAGTATGCAGTTTTTATAAATGATTTGTACAGTAAAATTAACAGCAATAAACCATAAATCAAACAGTTATCAATTTTTTAATGCAAAAGTTTTTTTTACCCCTATCGTTGTCCCTTTTGATAGCGGAAATCACTGCTTTTATAGCTGAAGAACGATATAGAAAAGTAAAGCAATTGATTCTATATGTACCATAGTAGATAGAAATCAGCCTACATACGAAATCTCTCTGTTCTTTAAGTTTTCCAACAACAAAAATAATGTTTTACGCTATGAAAAGCGACAAGGAAAGAATTATAAAAGCATTTCAGGTAAAAATAATTAACTGCTGCTAAATATATGTTTTATTGATACTAATTTCATTGTACAGAAAATAAATCTATGTCCTATCTCTATTTTTAGAAACACCTGTTAAAGGAGAAAAAGTGGCGCTTTTTCATTTCTACAAAAAATTTTTTAGCTCTATTGCAAACTTAAAAATTTACAAATAGAAGGAAATTGCAAAATATGGTCTGAAGCTTTATTTTAAAAACAATTATAGTCTTATCATAAAACAAAACTTTTTGACCCCATGAAGGAAGTAAAAATGAGAAGGTTTTTTGTATATAACTGAAACTACTACATCCTATCTTCACTAAAAGTATTTCTTTCACTTCCAGCATTATTGTGTTGCTAAAAGGTGCAGCATAACAAGGGAAATGTTTTGCAGTATGCAATCCATTATACCTTAAAGTTAGTTATAACTTTATGTATACAATTCTGTGCATTCCCCCCCCCCCTTTTTTTGGTAAAACAGACTATTTTCATGGTTTTCTTCTTCTTTTTTTCTTTTTGATGTTATAAGTTGCACTTGTACCTATATACCTTATTTGAGAAATACAACTGACAAACTAACTTTGTATTTCCCGTGCAGTATTCAACATTTAGACTGCACAGAATAGTTTTATTGCAAACTGAATATTATTATAGATTAGATAATAATTTATCCTATTAACCTTTTAAATTTTACATAGATGAAAACAATAAATATGTGATTCTCTCAAAATTCCAGAACTACTAAACAGAAACAATTTTTCACTCGGTATAGTAAAATCTGCCAGGTTTATGAGTGCTACAAATGGGGAAGTTAAAAATTAGTTTTACTACAATAAAAATTATGTAACTTTATATTCTGTTATACTGTTTTCATGAGAAAAAATGAAACATTCAAGCCATTAAAACTTGCCAAATTATTTTATTTCGTATACATTACCTATAAATATAGATTAGTAGTTTTTACAGTGAAATTGCAGAAATTCATGTAAAATCGAATGTTAATTTTTTCAAGTTCAGCATTTTTACATCACGAACTTGATTCTTCTTTGTGACAACTTTGTCAACTTAGGTGCCATCATTAAAGCTTATATTATGGAAGAATCTGTCAAAATAAAAATTGTTAGAGTTTCATAAATCTTGTGGACACCAAAAAACATACATTGGAAAATCAAATTTTGTAGGTATAAAAATACGCACTAAAATGATTAAAATTATGACTCTGAATGATCTGAAATTAAGGTTTCCTTGGGAGTTGTTTTTATTTTAAAACCACTTAACATATACCTAAATTGTAATTGAACTATTTATTTCAACAATCAGTTAAGTACTAAATATGTTGTTTTAAGGTGAAAAAGAAACTGTTTGGCAGCAAACTGCAAACTACGCATTTGTAACTGTGTTCATTAATGTCTGATTAAAGTAGACCTAATCTGGATACTTTACATAAGAACTCAAAAAAGAAATAAAGAATATAATATCTTAACATTTTATCTTTCATACAAAGAAATGCACTTATACTGGTTTCTGAAATACAATTGGGGAAAAAAAATCTTTATAATTTTCGGTATTTTTGAAGGATTTTGTAAAACATATGAGACTGTTGATTAAGAATAATGTTTATTTTTTTGGATCGGATAACTGAAGTGATCGGGAGAATAACTCCTTTTATAAGTCAAGAATTATATTAAAAAAACAGCGGAAAGTTGTTCAAAATGGGAAAGCTAACATCTTGGTCAAAAGAAAAAAAATAAAAAGGTTTTAAAGATGATAAAAATTGAAACTAGTTTCTTCTTTTTTTTAGAATCGGCTTTAGATTATCGGATTGCAATATCTGAATATAAAACAAAGTGTTACGTAAAAAAAAAAAATTATTATTCAGAAATCTGTCTGTACTTAATATGAAATATTTTACTTAGAATTTTTTTAAATACTTTTTTTCATACATTTTGCTCCACAATAGTGTTATTATATTGTTAAAATGTAATTTGTTGGAGCTTTTCTTCTAAGTACTAATGAATCACATAAAAGTCATTTGAATTGAAATAAAATAATACCTTAAGAACTTTTCTATCTTATATTTGCCTTAATGTTGAGACATAATTTAATATGTTTCATTTATATTCTATGTCGTTCAAAATGGGGATGAACCTCCTCCCTCCTCGTTTTGAACAACTATCGATGTCCCCATTTTAGCCGCCAGCGACTTATTTTTTTTTAAGTGGCACTTCTTTTGAGAGGGTTTAGACAATTTATCTTTTGGTAGAATCCATGTCAATTCAACAAGTGGTGTAAAATGATGGTTTCGGATTTTTTTGAATTTAACATATGCTAAAATTCATAAAAAATTAAGAAATACGTTTTTTTTTTTTTTTTTTTGCCCAAAAAATTCCTGGGCCGAGGATGCAGGTCGCCAAAGATGGCGGTCCTGTCATGATTTCTCACTTGGGATTTTCGTCAAAATATTTAAAGTCCTTTATCTTAGGAACGGTAGAACATACTTTATTGTGGTTTACTTTATTTAAAAGGATATTTTTCCTTGTTTAAAATCATATGCAACATTTTGAAGTATGTGCTTTAGTTTTTTTCCTACAGTCTTTTGAAAAAAAAAAAGTTTAAACTATTTTTTTATTTTTCTCAAAATATCTCATTTTAAAAATTTTCGAGCACTACGTTCCCTAAAAAGGAGAGCTTCCACTTTTTCGTTTAACAGATTTCAGAGGCATTTGAAAAAGTGAGGGTTTTTAAGGAACTCTTTACGTAATGGCAAACCTGAAAATTTAAAAAGAAAAAAAATTCGCAACAAGTTGCCAGAGAACACTTTTAACTCAGTCATATAGCGAAACTTTCATTTTGAGTCGACATTTTATCCAGGATATTGAGTTTAAGTGAGAAAAAGATGACATATTGCGCTACGCTGAAAGGTTGCATGGGGAAATGCAGCGAATCGGCTGGAGGTTGCGTTCTTGTTTTCATAAAAAATAAAACTTCTGGATAAAGTGGAGACTGAAAATAAAAATTTCGCTATATAAGTTAATTAAAAGTGTTCTCTGGCCACTTGTAGCGATTTTTTTTTTTTTTTTTTAATTTTCAGGTCTGCTATTACGTCAAGAGTTCCTTAAAAACCCTCATTTTTCAAATGCCTCTAAAATCTGTTAAACGAAAAAGTGGAAGCTCTCCTTTTCAGGGAACAAAGTGCTAAATGGTACTAATAAACTGTAAAAAAATGAAAATTTTTAAAATTGGCATTTTTGTGAAAAATCAAAAAAAATATTTTAAAACTTTTTTTTAAAAAAAGACTGTATTAAAAAAACTAAAGCACATATTTCAAAATGTTGCATATGTTTTTAAACAAGAAAATAATTTTTTTAAAAATAAAACAAACCGCAACAAAATATGTTGTACCGTTCTTGAGATAATGAACTTTAAAAGTTTTAACGAAATCCCAAGTGAGAAATCATGACAGGACCGCCATCTTTGGCGGCCTGTATCTGTAGGAATTTTTTTGGGGAAAAAAAAAGAAAAAAAGAAAGAAAAAAAAAGTATTTCTTAATATTTTATGAATTTTAGCATACATTAAATTCAAAAAAATCCGAGACCGTCATGTTACACCCCTTGTTGAATTGACATAGATTCTACCTTTTAGTTTTTCAGGATTTACCTGAAATCTGGTAAAAACAATTCTATATTTCCAAAGTCCAGATGGCTTAGTTAAAGTCAATTCAGTAAAAAATGAAATCGGACAGAGAAGTTGAAAGTTTTTAACAAAAGAATAAATCGTCAAACATGTCAACAAATAGATTAAATATGGTAGTGCCAGTTCTAATCTCTAAGAAACTGTAAGTCCACATTTAACCCGCCGTCCTTGTTGTAAACAATTCTATCCTTCTTGAAAATGCCTGTCAGAAGTCCGCACCAGTTTTAAATATAGGTTTAAACATGCTCACATTTGTAAAATAACTGTTTTTTACTTAAAAATACAATAAAGAAAATCTTTTTTTTTTTTTTTGATAAGTGTCACACAAGTCTGAATATGCAAAGAAAGTTTCATACGCTGTAATACATCGTACTTTAAACTTGAATCTTTACTGTTGCTCTCATTATGAAGTTGGCTTTAAGTTTTGTTCTTTTATTTATGTATTTTATTTTTACAAAAATACGTAAATTGAATAATAAAAAAATTAGCATTCTGTTTTGACACCTTCGATTTTAATAACATGTAAAAACAAAAAACCAGTGTCCCAAAATTTACTGGAAATTTTTTTAAAGAAAATTAAATGAAAGAATGTACGTCTAATTTAGCTGTAGCAACAGAAATTTCTATATTCCGGAGATTCTTGTAGTGAAAATATTCAACTACCCGTAAAAACTGATATTGAATTACAAATTTTAAAAACTCAGACTTGAATAAATCGTATGACCGATCACTTTAAAAATAATAATAATAATAAAATTTAGTTTATCTTGTTCCAATACATAGTTCTTGATTGTAACATAGAACCTGACAACGGGATATAAAAATCAGCTTCAGGGGCCCAATATCGCAAGCAGACCGTAGGATGGGCTTCAGTAGCTAAGAACGCTCTAAAACTCGTAAGCATTTGTGATTAAATTACATCCGAAAGCACAAAAATCAAAATGAAAAGAGATAGTTATAAACTTCCGTTGCCGGCATTCATGTAACTAAGTGAAACATTGCAACATCGTTCAGACTTGAGGCTTCTTTGAAATTCCACGCGGAACACAACCGCGATATATCATAATGGAATAATTGAAACATTTCCAAAAAAAAAAGACACTCTAGAAAGATATATCGTTGCAATTTTAAAGAATCACAAGCTTTACGTAAATTTTCCCTAGACAAAGGTTTTGAAAAAAAAATCAGCTAAATTATTTTTACTTGCAACAAATGTAATTCCAAATTCATTTTCACCAATCAATTTACGTAGGAAATGGTACCCCACATCAATCTGCTAAGTTTTGCAATTTTCTATTGCAGAACTAGAAAAATCGATCGCAATTATATTGTCACACACAGTACAGAGTACTATTAATGAATCTAAAATTCTAAATTCTTTCCGTGGCATTTAAAACTCTTTGATCTACATAACTTCCTTAGGTTGTTCACTAATTGAAATATACTCTGCTTCCATCGTTGATAGTGATACGCATTTTTGTTTGAATGTACACCATATTATTCGTACCCTATCCAAAAAACACTACAAAGTCCCCCCCCCCGCCTTTGAAATCCGGTCGTCGTGATTCGAGGCGTCATCTGAATCAGAATAGGCATTTATTGTGACATTTTCCATGTCCCCTAAATTTAGTGTGCAGTCTTTGGTATATTTTTAATACCCAATTAATTAACTGAAGCAAACTAATTTTGTACACATAAACACATTTGCACCTGTTAATTCGAACTTTAGAACCATCGCGTCGATAGAATAATACATATCCCAGAATTCTCTAACTTGCCTTGGTATTTATTTAACCGATTTAATTTCATTACATGGTATTTTATGATTTTCAGGATGTTTTTCGATTTCTTCCTCTACTTCAGATTTACTCAGTGGTTAAATTAAAAACTGTATCCCTCTGTTTCCCGTTCTTCTTTCGCCCCGAATTTATTTTCATCGAATTTAATATTCAGCGTTTCCGTCACTTCGCGATTTTCAAAATCCCAAATTCTATAACCTTTTATATGAAACGTATATCCTACCATGACCCCTGTTTAGCTCTCATATAAAATTTGTTTACTTTCTGTTTTGGAAGTCCAATATACGAAACACAGTCAAAAACACGGAAGTGTTCAATAGATGGCTTTCTTACCCCAAATAGCTCAAAAGAGGTTTTCGTTTGTTTTTAATTAAAATCGCTCTATTCCGTAAGCAGTGGACGCACATAGCAGCTTTGGCACAAAACTGCTGAGACAAATCCGATTCATTTAAAAGTGTCCTAATTCCATTCATTAATGTTGAGTTATAGTGTTCTACACGCTACCTGTTAACTGGAGGATTTGGTTTTTTCGATTCTTATGCCATGGTCGTTTAGGTAAATTTCAAACCTTGAGTTCAGAAATTCCTTTCCGTTATCGCATCGGATTGCTTTTATTTTATTTCTCGAAAACCTCACTTTTCTTTTTTAACAAATAAACTGAAGACTTTCTTTAAAAATCGTCTATTGCGAAAATAATCCCCCCCCCCCCACAAAGACGTAACTGCTAAGGAACCCATCGCATTTAAATGCATAAGATCTTACGCGGCTTTGGCTTCAATCTCCGTTACGGGTTTAAAGAAATTCTCCAAATTTTCGCTATTTTACACGGATAACAATCTGACATATCTTTACTTTTTATACCTGTATATAGTGAAAGACAGTGAAGTACAGAATCACACTTTTCAGTATTTATAATATAGTTTTTATCTTCATCATAAACACGTTGATGCCAAATTTCAAGACTCAAGGGCTCGATGGGCTGTGTGTGGGTTGGGAAATACACAGCGACGCACATTTAACTAACTAATAATCTTTTTTTGCCAGTAGTTAAAAAGTTAAAATTTAAGGAAATTGACGAGTTCAAGGTTAAAAGAGTTTCAAATAGTTAAGGTTCTACTGTAGTTCTCGAGCATCTACTTTTCTAAATGAGCATGTCCTTCAAGGCGAATAAAATATGAAAAACAATGCATAATAATGTAAAGATTCTACTTTAAATTAAAAAGCTGTCATTTTGACGAGAACGCAACACTGCCAGATCAGAAATGAAAAGTTGAAAAATTTAAATTATAGCCCAGGGGGCACGGTCCGAACTTTTATATTTTGGGAAGGCGTTATAATCTCAATTTGTCGAATGAGGTTTACACACTTGTCGATTAGTAAAATACTGGTGCGTGCACTCATTAAGTACGCTAGATTAAGTACAATATCTAATGAAATTTGGATGTTCGAGAATTCAAAAATTGCAACATTACAATTATGTTCCCAAATTTGCCAAATCGCCAGACAAAATTTGCCCAATATAGCAATTTTTGGGAGGTCATAGAGACTTCCCGTGACCTCCCATCGATTGTCTTTGAATATAGCTTCTAAAATTATTTTATGTTCATAAGTTTCAATATGGTACTAGTGCATTTTTCCTGAAGTAGAACTTTAATTTCCTGCTGACGCAAATATAAAACTTTTAAAAGACAAGATTTTCGTGTTTGTATCTTATGATGCTTACTATTTATTAGTTTTTTTTTTTTTTTTTTTTTTTTGGAGGGCTTCATTGATGATTTTTTTAAATATTATTATTTTAGTTTTGATCGATAAGTATGAAAGCTGGCTCCAGAGTTTGGAGAATTTTGAGTCGTTCAGACATCAGAGTATTATAATTTCTGAGTGGCAAATTCGTCAGCAAAAAATATCAGTAAACTTGATATTGTTTGCATGTCTCTCGGTCATGTTGTTGTTTTATTTATTTATTTATTTATATCTTATTCATTGAATTATGTACAGTGTATAACAGTTACTGACGCTATAACGTAAAGTTTATCATTAAAATGGTCAAATGCAAATTGTTAAAAGAATTTAAAACTGAACATAAGAAAGAAAAAAAACAGAAGAAAGAAGTCAATCGCGATACGTTAAAAATTTACTAGAAAACATAAGGATTTAAATGTTAAGTATAACACACTATATAACACAAAATATAATCATAGATAAAGTCTAAACGTCTAATGTTCTAATAACTTTATATACGATCAAGAAAGAAATTGATTTCTTTTTAAATCTAACTTGAGTTTTAGAAAGTGTTTAAAAACTATCATACGCACAGTAAAATGTTCAGAAACCTCGGTTTTTTGCCATAAAGCAATCGCTACAACTTAGCAACTAACGAAATTGCAAAGTCAACATCAACGAATATTGGGATACGAATTATGATTTCAAAATAAACATTGTTGCTTTACATACATTCTTGAAAATAAAGAAAAC
Source organism: Uloborus diversus (assembly GCF_026930045.1). Classification (NCBI taxonomy): domain Eukaryota; kingdom Metazoa; phylum Arthropoda; class Arachnida; order Araneae; family Uloboridae; genus Uloborus; species Uloborus diversus. The sequence goes on from NC_072732.1 coordinate 128,308,295, forward strand.
TTTATTTTGAGGAAAAGGGAATGAATAATATTAACTAGCACTTACCTTTAAGGCTGCGTTCGGAAATAATCCACCGGTTACACCGCGTGGTTAGTCCGGTGTGGTTATGATGTATCTGGAATTTCTCTAGGGAGCCTGGTAGAACAGCTGTGTTTCCGAACGCTCGTGGTTACACCGCGGTAGTTCCAGTTCAGCAGCAAACGACGCTCCAATCAAAGCGTAACTTTCGTGATGAGAAAGTCACGTGCGTTACGATCAAAACATGACCGGATTGGCCAATACAGACTTTGTGACGTTTGTGATCTTGCTAACCGCGTCTAGACAGCGGTGCTACAGGTTGCTGCCAAGTCGACCGGCAGAAAGCGACCGCAGCGTTTCCGAACGCGCTTAGGTGACGTCGCCGGTTCCACCGCAAGCGTTCGGAAACGCGTGCGGTAGCACCAAGGCGACCGATCCTTGTTTCCGAATGCACCCTAACTTGGATTACAGGTGAGCAGTCCTGCCTCAGCACACCCGAAATATCAACAAACATGGCTATCGGCACCTTGAATTCATTAGTTTCCCTTTGAAACTTCCCGTATGAAAAGAAACACCTTTTGCGCACAGTATATGACTATAAAAACAACAATTATCTTTTAGTGTAGATCTCAAGACCTGAAGCACGTTTTCATTGATCAAAAATTGAGCTCATTGGATGCAGTACTTTCGAACCGCGAGAAGGAAATTCTCTTTTCAAGGGTAAAAGCGGATCATTGCAAGTTGAAGTTCAACCTTCTCTTTTAAAAGAGAAAAAAAGATTAGTTCAAAGTAGTATAGGTAAACTGAATGTTACTGTGTAACAGGAGATGATCGAAATCCGTACTCCCGTCTTAAAGCTTGCTCATTGCATTTCCTTTGTAAACAGACCATAAATGACGAAGTCAGGTTGTGCTAGAAGTTAGTGTTCAAGAGGATGCTTGTCAATGACTGATGTGTTTTATGATGTTAATGCTATATCAAAACTGACGTGTTTTAAGTGTCGAATTTTTGAGACAACTTATTTGTACGCATTTGAATTATATAACCCAAACACTTCTTTATGTTTTCGATTGTAAAACTGAAAACCTCTGACAAAACTAAGATTGATGTGAATATTCTAGAATTCTTCTTGTATTTAAGCAACCATTTGCAGTAAGTAGTTTGCATTTGAGCGAAATACAACTTAATTTTAAACTATGTTTATCTATATGCTTCATTCTTTCGGGATGTATGGAATCTTTTACATGCGCTGCCGAAAAGAATTAGATTTATTCCAATACGCATATAGTGCAAAAAATAACATCCCACTCCCATATTCTACCTTATACGGCAATTCTCCCTTTCGTAACGAGACTTTTTGTAAAATGAAGAACTAAGCAATGATCTAAACAAGACATAAAACTTATTATTATTTTGGATTTTAAACTTACAGACTCTGCAGTTTTCTGTCTATATTTATTTGCATATTGAAGGCTAATATTTAATTTCACTAAGCTTCATTAATCGTTTTTATTATTAGAAGTTTAAAGAAAGAAAGCGGGGCATTATTATTGTTCAGGAAAATCATTGAAAAAACATAACAGTCCTTTACATGTTTATATAACGCATATTTATGTAATATGTTAAGACTGGCGTATACTTTTAAGACTAAGGATTTTGTGGAAGAATTGACCCTCAAGCCTCACTCCCCAGGCGGTGACACCCTGAACATAAATATAAATGACCATACTAGATATGAATAACAATCCTTGAGTAAGATAGACAATCCAATGCTAATGGAAATGTCGCAATGTTCATAATAAATGAACAAATACGACATGTAGTTTTTTAGTCGATTTTTTTTCTAATAGTTTTTAAATTTAAGTTCATTATCAAAAAGTTACTACGAAGTTGCTGTAAGCCAGAATGGGTTACCATTGACGAGAAAGTAATTTCAGGAATTTAAAATGTAATTCAAAAATTGTGCAAAGCTTCAAAAACTCTTAATACGTTTTCCCGAAACATTATGAACCAGATCTAAAAATTAAACGTAACTTTCACATGGTATGTGTTCGAGAAGTTAACTGGCACAGAAATTTCAAAAGCCCTATATTATGCTACTTATATCCTTTACTTCCGACCAAACTTCGTACAAGCATCAGAAAGCAACAGCCATTCATTAGCGATTTCGAAATGCATGTGGTAAAGAAACGAAAAGTTAGAAACTTAATATGTTAAAAAACAAAAATAAAGAGGAGGATAATAACATATGTTAGCAAATGAACCCTTTTAAGTGGAAATGATAGAGCCTTTCTTTTCGAAAATATTATTATTTGCGTCAAATTTTAGTTCACACTATTTTCGTGGCAAAAATTGAAAGGATCAGAAAGGAATGTATGATAATTCTGTAATCATCAGTAATACAAAAACGTAATTTTTCAAATATTTTGTACGCAAAGTTTACTGCTTGTTGCTTACCACACAATCTCCCCCCCCCCTAGTCTTATATATTTTTTTCGAACTGAAGAACGATCCTATATTATGTGAAATAGTGGCTTAACTAATTCCTATGTTCTTAAACTACAACACAACGTCAAAAACCCGAGCGTCAAAACTCCGAAACATAACAAGTACCAAAGCACTTCAGTGAGATTTTAATAATTTGCTGGGTAATTGCTAAGAAGCAGATGCATTTCGTAAAATAAATAACTACATACAATGATTAAAGAAATGAAACTAAGTACATATGTAATAGAGGTGGAGTATCATTTTTAGTATTCAAAATGGTGCGGATTTCACCACATGGAAAATTAGAAAAAGCAAAAATTGGCTGGGTTCGAGTCAGAAAAGAACCAAGTTCAACTTTTACTATTTAAGCGAATGAAGGACTTGGCTGGTAGGAAAAGAATTTCAGAGCTCTCTCAGCCTGAATTCAGTGATTTTTTTTAATGAATTCAAATCAGTTTATCATTATACAAATTAATTCAACGTTCTTTGTGTGAAGTCGGTGTATATTTTAAAAGTTTATTCAATGCTCTTTGTTTAATTCCTGTATAATAGTCCGCAGAATAGTTGCTCACAGAGTACATACAGTACTGCAAACACTTTTCATTTTTACTTAATGTACAGTAAACAATGAGAGTTAATTTTTGTTACATTTTGGTAAAAAATGCAATTACATACTGTAGCGTTATGTACTGTATTGCATGTTATGTACATGTTGTATAAAATATACCCTTTTGATTAAATGGCTTTTTTCAAAAATATTTTCTTGGTTAATTTCAAAAATCCGAATTTTCCACGGTCCCAATTAGTTCAGTTTTTTGACCTTCCACTGCATTCCTAAATTCCCTGTACAATAAAACTGCAAGATCATTTTTGAGCTCAAAAGGCATAAGTTAGTCAAAAACAAGTTACAGTTCTAACACAACATTCCCTGTGTAATTAGTTAACATAATCTTTAAATTCAAATAAGATAAATAAAGAAGAAATTCCATCTTAATTTGTCAGATAAAGTGTCTTGTAGTTCGACTTTATTCCAAAACTAAACAACAAAGCAAAAGCAATCTGTTATTTGTTCTCGTCTCGCCTCTTTAAATTTATTACGTTTGCTACACAAGATGTCAACTTTCTTGAAATTTATGTTTCCCTGTGAAGAGTTTAGATACGGTTTTCAATCTACCTTTTAAAAATAAAAACTTGTTTGACTTTGTCATCATATCTCACAAGTTGCAAGATGCTTATCGGCGAACTTTTTTTCCCGCTATTTGTCGTTTTGCTGTGATGCAGTACCCGATAAGACGGAACTCGCGCCATCACCAACAGTCTCATACTACTGTCGAGTTAAACGAAATGCATTAGTTGTCAAGCGGTAAATATGGCCAGGCAGTGCTGTTTCTCACGATTATCTGAAAATGAAGCCTTCATTCTTATTTATTTACTTTTTCACTCGCTTAACTGTCCGTGTAATATTTTTTGCATTTTGTAAGAAATAAATATCTTTAACACGTGAAAAAGCATTTGCATCTGATGCTGTTTAGACAAAATGTTAAATCTTCATTAATTATTTTGTAAACTGCGGGCCGCTTTCTGCCGGATATGTATCTTTTATCCTCGAAATTACAAGCAGTTCGTTCTGGTAATTTAGCGGTCCTGCTCTCCAGATACAGAAGAACCTCGGTTTAACGTATTTTGCGGTACTTTAACATGAAGAAAAAAACGTTATAGGCGGGAAAACGTTACATAGGGGTCGATCAATTTTGAATAGAAAAGATTTCAACCAGTTAAAAAAAAAAACATTTTACAACATGTTTATTACATGGAATTAATTTTATACATGATCTGACAGACTTCTTGTCGCTTCGGAAGACAAATAGTGCATTATATCATGTGCTCGTAATCAAGAAGAGAATAGCAAATGTTTAACATATGATTGCAAAAACATTGAAAGAATAATTCAACATTGATGCAAATTATAAGTTAAATGCAAGTATTTCGTATTTAATTACGTTTGAACCAATAATAATCAACTAATTTGGGTAAAAATAACTGTCCTGCAGAGGGAAATATCTCCTGCGTACACCAAAGCGTTGTGAAAAAGACAGTTTTACACAGACAGTTGATAGAAAACTCGACGATGATTGAACATGAGTTGTATGAGAATCTCGTCAAACATCGCGAATTTGAAATTGTATTTAGCAACTCATTTTTGTCGCCAAAAGTTAACCTAGTTATGATGTCACTTCATAACGTTTCATAATGAAATTTTACCTTCATTGTACCAAAAACAGTAACTTTGGAAGAAAAAAAAGAAAAAAGAGTTTCTAAAAAAAAATTCTTCACTAAAAAATACGGAATGTTAAAACTAAAATTTTCAATTTGATTTAAGAACTTTAAAATCTGTCAATTAATTTCCTCCATATGTGGAGACATTTCACGCGCTGAGCAAAAACAGAGCCAGTTGGATGCTTTTGTTTGAACTATGTTTTTAATTCAAAAAGTGAAAGGTACATGCTTTTTCGTTACAAAGAAGTGTAATTTTATAGTAAACGTTGCTATTCTGTGGCCGTTACATAATGTCCGTAAATCTCAGCAGAAAAGTCATTTGCATCTATTTTAGTAAAAGTTAAAATCACTCATTTTACAAAACTAGAAACTGAGAGCAACAACACTTAAAAAATGTAATTGGGAAATAATAAACAATATTAAAAGGAAAAATATTGTCAGACTAAAGTTTAGCCGCAGTTTTTGAATGCAGTTTTGATTTGTGGTTCTACCACAGCACAATTACGGTTTAAAATGCATTTTAATCTGTTTTATAACGACTTATGTATTTTTAATTTAACGAAGAAAAAACGACCATATCCTACGCACAAAAAAAGGTTTCAGGTTATTTAGCTAGTTCATATTGATTTTTTTTTTTTTTTTTGATTCTCGTGACACATTGAACTTTTAAAAGAAGTCAAATTTTTCAATATCATGTGAAAAGAAAAAACTAATATAAATTATGATTTCAGAGCTCAAAGTTTTATTTATGTTACTGCCTTTTGCAATATATATGTATGTACAATATAAATATATATTATGTTTTATATAGATATATAAGTTGCTGTCTAAGCACAAGTGCTAGAAAATATTATATTCGTGGATTTAAATGATTATGTGAACTAAATAATAATTCGAAAAAATGAACTTTTTTTTTCGTAAAAACTGCGACAGAAATTTTCGTAATGCTTGATTATCTCCGGCAACAACTTGAAGTTTATAAATTACCTAACACTGATAGAATTAGCTCTTTAGCTTTCTTTTCAATTATTTTTTCATGCATTCAGAAAGTGTAGCAATTCAAAGCCACGCCTCTTCAGAGATCACACGCACAGAAGTTCTCACGCTGTTGGCGGCGAAGCCACAGTGCTGCTTCGCAGTTCTAAACTACTCAAGCACAGAAAAAGAGGTGGGAATGTAACCTTTTTACTTTCTTCTACGTCTGATTTGCAGAAGAAAGCACTGGATTCGTGAAAATTTTTGAATTTCGACGGATTCGCATGTTTTGAGGTGTGCTGCGTCCATTTTGACCATTTTTGGAAAATGTCTGTCGTGTGTGTGAACAGTTTTTGGTGACCGTTCTAGAGCAAAACGTGCTGCGTGAAATGAAACGAAATTCGTGATACGTAGTGCCTCCGTGTGAATTGGTGCATATTTTTGGCGATAATTTCTCAAAGGGGGATGGAACAATCGAACGTTTTCTTCGTTACGCCTGCCTGGTATGTCTCAGGAAATAACGGACAAAATCAAACAAAATTTGGTCCATATGTTAACCCCAGTAGAGGGTACAGGAACTGATTCTGTTTTGCTGCCAATAGCTCAAGCGGGGGTTTTGTAATGGAACGTCTATTCTGGTTCCTCGTGACTGCTATATCGAGAAGCAATCAAAGGAATCAAACAAAAATTGATGGACAGCGGGTACATCAAGGTACCTTAGAAGGTACAAGAGCTGCTTTGATTTTTGCACTAAAAGCTCAAAAGGGGGAGTCGCAATCGAATCTTCCTTCTTGGTCATTGGAAGTGCTACATCTCAAAAAGTAATGCTACGTTTCAGATGAAATTTGGTTTAAATGTGAACACACTCAGAAACAGGCGCTAATTATGTTTTAGATGAAATTTGGAATAAATGTGAACCTACTCGGAAACAGGCGCTTATTCAATTATACCGTTAATTGCAGAATCCAATTCTGCGAGGTATGTTTTGCAATCATTTGCTCTAATAAAAGTAGCTTAGTACTAAATTAATACAACAATGTGGAAGATAAAGATTAATCATATTAAAATGTCGTCCGTTCGAGAAAACCATTCATGCGGTTTAATGAAGCGCATTGGAAAAATTTTAGGAAAAGGAACTTTAGGAAAATTAAAATAGACTGCATATATTTTTTAAAAGTTAACACTTTTTAAGTTTTGTAAGAAAATATAACCATTAAACTGTATTCTAATTGCATGAAATACACCGCCAGCTCAGTCATTTCCAGCCAAGGACTGCAGTTTCGTGCTTATTAGCACTCATCAGCCCGGCATAGGAAAGTGACTGAGCTGGAGATGGAAAACCCTTATGGTAGCCAAGAGTCATAACTATTTCATCAAAAAGTGATATTTTTAGAGGGTAAAATGTTTAAGAAAATACACGTTTGCGATTTCTAAGGGAACAAAATTTTGTGCATTCATTCCCCGTTTAAATTTTATTTTTAATAAAATTTTTAATGTCTCACGTGCGGAACAAAATGCCCATTTTTCCGTGGAATGACCTGACTACACAAATGAACGAAGAAGCATCTACGGCGGTTACGTGATCAACAAGATGTGAAACGGAACAGAGAAAAAAAGAACGTCGGCAAGGCTGAGAAGCCACAGGAACGTGCAAAACTTCGGCTGTCAATCACGGCATTAGGACGTGAATATATCACAGCAGGGACAATTAAACAAGACTGCATCCCATTACAGAGGCAGAGAAATTAAACAATAACTTCTGTGGACGGCCTTGAGACGAGTTTCGCTGTTACAGACTAAAAACTGTATTACAGTGTTGGAGCCTACCATGTCAGTGACTTATGACCGAGAAGACCTTCAAAACTCATAAAACAGACCTACTATTTTTTGCTGCCGTCTGAATGGAAGATATTATTTTACTTGCTTTGGCTGTATGATGCATAATAATGGCCTCATTAGATTTGTGAACGTCTCGACACAATCCTTAGGCATGAACATAATAATAATCAGCAGCAGGCAGTTAACAAATCGGTAATAAATCCACGAGGACTAAAATAATAGTTCACGGACAGGTTTAAGATAAACTGTAGAAAATGAACCATCGAACTTGGAATATAACTACTAATTATACTGTATTTTATCTACCATATATAATCATGCGTTACATCCAGGAAGGAAAAGTGAAACAAAAGCGGCCAAACCCATAAATGCTGCCAAGGAGTTTTCTTTCTTCCTTCAGATGATGTCCGAAGAGCTAACCACCAATAAAAGAGCGAAAGAACTCTATCCATCAAGCATTAATATTACAGGACATATTTTCTTTCGTTTTTCTGTAACTCAATTTGGAATATCTCACACTTTCGTTTGTATCCGACTCGCTAGCCACCAATAACCAAGAGGAAGAATACTAATCCACGATGCATTATTATTTCATGCTTCATTTTTTTCTTATTCAGTGCCTCGGTTCAGAATTTCACGCACAGTTTGTTTTACCTGAAAAGCTAACCACCATCGATAACAGAGTGGAAGAACACTAATCTGCCAAGCGTCAATATTTCAGGATACATTTTCTTTCGTTTTATGTAACTCAATTCGGAATATCTCACTTTTCTTTATATCCGTATAGCTAACCACCAGCAACAGACCGGGAGAACTATGATCTATCAAGCATTTTTTAGTATTTCAGGATCAGTTTTCGTTTTCGGTAACTCTATTCAGTATTTCTTACACCTTTTTTCATATCCCGAAAAGCTAATCACCAATAACAGAGCGGAGGTACACTGAAAACCGTTTTTTCGTTTTCTATGACTCAGTCCGGAATTATTCCATCCATTTCTCAGTAAAAATAAGAGATCTGGAGTGGAGCAGTGGAAAGACGAGTTTTTGCTCGTAACAGGCAAACCAAGAGCAGAGCTTAAATATATAAAATACGTAATGCAACCCAATAGATTATCAGTAATTTATCAGAACAGCAAATTATTCTATAAACTATTTGTATGAGCTCGCAAAAAACGAATGAATAAATGCCACTTTCTTTCCTCCTAATATAGAATTTTCAAAAATACAAATTTATGGCTAAGTTTCTGCGTTTTGTTTTAAAGGTTATAGAGCAAACATTTATGCGGGAGAAAGATAAATTAAAAAAAACGCACCTAGAAGGTATCGTTAGAACGAAACAAAATTTCACAAACGTAACTAAGTTTTACAAGCGTAAAATTTCGTTTACGTAAGGACAACATTGACATAAAAGACATAACAAATGATCATTTATTACTGGAAAAAAGGGAAATGAATGGATATTTTATTACCCTGTTGAATTACTTCTAAGGCAAATGTGCATGCCGATAAAGGTGAGCATTTAGGCATAAGTTTCGTACGATGTCCTACATTGTCTCGTACAAGTTACTGTAAACGCGCCACTAATTCAATCAAAACTCATAGGCAACTTACCGTCCCTATGTTCACTCTGTGAAAAGTCAGAGGATCGAGCAGGTCAGAGAAGGTGATAAGGAAAAAATGTCCTCTGGCACCCTTGCTCTGTCTGACCGAGCATTATCCTGTAAAAAATGGTTCTTGGGAACTCTGCCAGGAGCGCCGACACATGTTTTTGACACAAACGTACCGTTAGGTTGTGGTGATGTGGATCAATATTGGGGGTGACCATGAAAAATATATCATGGTCCTTGATACCATCACCCCAACTTCAGGTGCAGGGTAGCGCTGAAAACAAAGGCAGAACTAGGGTTTTCACACCGTTGACTCTATTTAGAGTATGGCCGTGGGATTGGACTGCATCCGAATGGATCCGGATTGTTTTTAGTTATGAATCTATATTTAACTAAGGCAATGATTAAAATTGGGCACGCTTGTGGAGAACCCGTTGTGTAGTATTGATCCACAGTACCATGACATGACATCATCCCCAAGTGCCTTCAGTTCTTGAAACAAGGATCCCAAGTTACATGAAAAATTCAAAAGTAAAGTATTGGAAGAAATTATGTTTCTTCCATTTGTTTCACTCGAAACGTTTCTTCCATTCGTCGAAGTTGAACCATGTGACTTGAGATCTTTTCCTCAGCATTTCTCAAGCCAATAAAATTGGGCTTGCACCCTCCAGTTACTAATTCCCTCTTTAAAAGCCTAACGGTACGTTTGTGGCATATTTCAGTCACATGTGTTGGCAATCATGGCGGTTCTTCCAGGAGTCATTTTTAAACAAGGCAATGCTTGGTCACGCACAGCAAGAGTGTTAGGGGACTTCCTCTTTCACATTATCATCTTCTCTGGCCTGCTCGATTCCCAGATTTGTCCCAGATCGAGCATCTCTGGCATTACTCTATTGAACTCTCTACGAGTTTGATCGCATTAGTGATACGTTTATAGTAACTCTGGTACGAGATGACGAAGGACATCGCACGATACTTTTAAACCTCAATTTTCACCAGTATCGCCTCGTACATTCATGCTAGAGGTGAACTAACAGGATACTAAAACTACAACTACAACCTCCATTAACTTAAATTTTGTTCTTTACTTTCATTTTGTAATCACTTTTTTCTACTAATGTTGTCCTTACGTATACCGTATGTAAAATTCCTTTTCATTCAGACAAGTCCTTCTTGGTGAGTTTTTTTTTTATAGAGTGTATATGAATAGATAGATACATATTCTTCACCATTCTTTACCAAACCAGAAAAACCTGGTTTATACTCAAAAAACGTTTTGCGGTTTCTTCAAAAAAGCCGGATTTTTACCAACCCTAGGTAAAACCAATGCAACATAAATCAAATCAGTCAGGATGGTGGTTCTTGCGCCAGCTATGATTTTCGAAATATAAACACTTGAAGAAACTATGTAAACCAGGGGTGCCCACAGGGGGGGATTACGGCGCAAGTTGCGCCATCAAAATTTTTGGGGGGGGGGGGGGATTTTTTCAAGAAGGTTTTTCCTTCTTCAGAACATGAAATTTTTGAATTTAGGAAAGAAAAAATATTTAAACTCAATCAACAAGAAATAAATGCATTTATAATACTTTTTTCATACTCAGGGCCGCTGCCGTAGCACCCCCCCCCCCCCCCCGTTTTTTAGAAGTGGAGCCGCCAATATCATTTTGGCGATGCAACTAACGAAGAAGAAGGGAAATTCTCCATTGTTTTGAAAAATTAAAATAGTAATTATAAATGAACAATTGAAATAATAGTGACAAAAAGAATTTTTTCTGTAAAATTTTAATCGAAAATGTAATCTTAAGATACAATTTAGGTACATCCATGATTCTCTTTTATTAAGAAGATCTAAGTAAGGGCCGCAAAAATGTACGTTTCAAACATTTTTATTAACGCAAAAAAAATATTCAGTACAGCACATTCTTCACTAGGCCGCAGAGTGGGTATGTCTGCCTAGTCGGAAACTATGGGCTCGGCTCGAATTACTGTGCATAGAGTAAAATTAGCATAATGGGAGGGAGGGCCGGCGACAAAACTAACATGGTGCACGCCTTGTCTCTCGGCGGCCCCGGTTATACAAAACCGTGCTTCATAGTTCATCAGTAAAAAAAAAGAAATTAATAAATAAATTTAAAAAAAAAACATAAATTTAGCAGTACAGCTTTATTAGGACAGCCCATAGGATAGGAGTCGCCGAAACATTCCCATATGGTTTTTGTTTTTTGATGAAAAATGTCCTGAAAATCATTGCTAAAGAGGAGAAAAATGTATGGTTCGCAGAAATAAATTTGAAAGAGAGAGAGGGAGAGAGGAAAAAAACAGTTAAATGCAAAGAGAGATTCAAAGTATTGTATAGTGAATACTCACACCAAAAATTCTAAATGTTTAAATGTGAAAATCGTAAGTAAATCAAAGCTTGATCAAGAGATGCAGGTGGCATATTTAAATTAAAATGAAGTGGAATAGAGACCTAAGGTATCGCAAAAAATTACCACATCCGTTCAAAATGTTAAGAGTCCTTTCTCTAATGTAGCAAATGCTTGTATTTCAAGAAAAGAAAAATATTAGACTGGGAATTGAAAACTTGATTATGGAAAATCCAACTAAATAATCGTGTTTGGCAAAAGGAAAATTTGAAAAAAAAAAAAAAGCCACAATATGTTTATCAATAATTAAAATTTACAATGAAGATAGGAGGGTCGTAGCCAAACTGAAAGGAAGAGTGGGGAATTCCAAACCCTTCTTTTTACGTCCCCAAAGCTGGCCTCGAAGTGAGTTTTTAAAACTTAGGTTTTGAAAAAAATCCCGGGAAAACGTACTCAAACCCATCTCTTACTCTAACGTCACTAAAGACGGCATACACTTGAGTATTTAGGACTGCAATTTCAAAAAACCGTGAGAGTGCTCCCAACGTAATCTATGAGAAACGCTCTCTCAATTAATCATTCATCATCATTCAAGGCCGAATAAATTTCGTCTTTTGGCCTTCAATTTTAAAAAACTTCCCTGAACTGTCCCGAAACTGTCGTCCTCCAAAGATCCTCAAAAATTTCATTATTAAGGCTTAAATTCAGAACATTTTCGGCGGAGATCTCCAAAACCATCTATCCCTCTAACATTATTTAAAATCGTCTACGATTCAGGGCCGAATTTAGCTCCATGTCGCCCCTAGACAGATTTGAAATCTGCCGCCCCCCTCCTCCTTAAAAGAAGCAAAATTTTCTTCACTCAAAAACACGCAAAACGTGTTCCTGAAGTTTGAACTACCAAGCTTACGAAGAAATGATGACGTTTCACAGTACGGGGTGTCCCGGTGGGAGGTCACAGTGATCCAAAAAATTTCATATTCGGCAAATTTTGCTGACGATTACGATTTGAATAATTTTCTGTTATTACGTTCACTTACTTGTGTTCTTAGAACTCTTCACTGTTCGATGGTATTTCATCAGTAAATTGTAATTGGATTACAATGCAAAGAGTCGAAAGTTTCCGCTTTTGAAAACTGCCTATTTGAAAAAATTATATCGCGTTTAAAAAGTTTTTGAAGACTCTTTTTCGTTCTACGTGGTTTTTAATTTAGCATGCTTCCTTTATTAAAAATCTCTCAGCCATTTTTACTCGTCACTCATTTTTATTGGCTCCGAGACTTAATACTAACAAAAAACAATTTTTGAATATTAATAATGTAAAAAAGAAAATAAATGTCAATTACTTAAGAAACCGGTATTGAATAAACTTTAGTATATCATTAAAAATTTTAGTCACACTCCAATCTTGTTGTGACTTCTGGCCAAATGCAACATTTTCTGAAATCGATACTCGCTTGTCGTCTTCAGTTACTGTTTTACACTGCTCTATTAACATGATTTGAAAATCAATTGATTTTCATAACATGTATGAAAGTAATCATTATTAAATTACAACAAAAAATTCCCTTTGGAAAATAAAAGTGCTAATACTTTACTTTCAAGAATTAAAAATTTAAAAAACGTATGTTTAAAGCAAAATTTGCCACCCTTAAAATTTTTGCCGCCGTAGGCAACTGCCTACTCTGCCTATTGGGAAATTGAGCCCTGCTACGATTGCGTTAATTGAATTTCAATTTTGAAAATTTGCCAGGGGAGAACTCCAAATCTATCCACTCCTTAACATTACCAAAAATCTAAAACTGCAATTTCAACAGACCGAAATTTTTTCCGAAGAATCCCAGCCCCCCTCTCTCTCTCTTTCGCCAACATCATCAAAAATGTCTTAGATCTCGCTTTTAGAGTTTCAATTACAAAACATTTCTGGTCGCGAGCCCCTTCAAAGCCCCCCCCCCCCTTCATCGAAGGTTGGCTTAAATTACGTTTTCGGAGCTTTAATTTAAAAAAACTGACGGTGCACTAAATTTTACCAAAAAAAAAAACAATTGCATTTTTAAGGCTTCAAAAATTTCAGACCCTTTCGGGGAGGGGTGGGGGTTTCCCCCGCATCTCTCTTCCCTTTTAGTGTCAAAATAGATCGTCTAAAACTGCATTTTTCAAACTACAATTTTCAAAATTTTCCCGGGGGAGTGCCCTCTGACCCCCCCCCCCCCTCCTTTGCGTGTCACAATCAGAAATAACTCACAATTGGGAATGTGTGCTTGAAGTTTTCATTTTGAGAAATTATAGAATGATGATGCCGTCGTGTCTCTTCCTCCCTTAACATCACCATAGATCGTCTAAAACTGTGTTTTTCAAATAACAATCTTGAAAACTCTCGGGGGAGAGCCCCCGGAACCCCTCTTCTGAACATAATTAAATATATTGTACGATTGTGTTGGGAACTTAAATTTGGAAAAATTATCGGGCGAGGCTATCCTGGACCTTCTCTCCCCTTTCTCCCAAACTTAAAATATAGTCTAAAACTGCGTTTTCATGTCTTCAATTTCGAAGTAATGCAAGAAGGTAGTCCTCCGACACCCCCTAATTCTGATTGAATATTATCCTTACGATTAAATTTATATTACTAGTACTAAGGTCTAGTAATATGATTTTCCCTGCTAAACAACAAGTCAAATCTTCTCTCTCTCTCTGTGTATTTGAACTTGAGTTTAAAACAATTAAGGGGTCGCCAAAAGCGTACCCCTTCTCCCTCCAGCTTTTTGACCTAACGACGGCCCTGGTACTCTTTCCAAAACTTAATGACCGTGTCTCTTTTTCAATGAAGGTAACATCACAGATGTCATGGAGTTGGTGTCTGTTTCAAAGCTGGATCAGACGATTTGATTTCTTTTCAATTTCTTATAAATTTTCTGGAAGTAGCACAATTTTACATGATGAATCGTGAGACAGTGATGAGAGGGAGAGAGGACGAAAATGTTTTATTGCTAGTAACAATTCTGACCAGTATGCTCTTAGTCTTTCATTGATTCATTTGCACCCTGACAATCGTTAAGAACTAGCTTAGAAGTTTGCGAATAACATATTTTTTATCCCTCCAATCGAAAATTAATATATTTTCTTCATTAACTATCTTAAGCTGATGAAAAAATTTTCTCATTTCACTTTACTCCCATCTTCTCTACCATTTTTAAACTGATTGTTTCAATTTATCACCAGATGATTTTTATTAAAACTTTCAGTGATGTTGGTTTTCGCTGATGGAAGTAGAACAGTCTGTTCTTAAAGTGTTTAGAATATTTTTCGTAAATCATATTTACTTTCGTCTATGTCTGATATGTATAGATGGATATTTGATTCGTTAAAGTTCTCGAGTTTTGATTTTCAATGTTGCTGAATATCTGAATCCATTTTTGAGGATTTCCAAAAAATATCTGTCACGGTATGTGTGCTCCTTCAATTTTGGAAAACTTGCAGGAGAGCGCCTCCATTGTAACACCTAAATAACACCTTATTTATCAACAAGAGTCATCTGAAACTGCGTTTCTAGTACTGCAATTTTGAAAAATTTGTAGGGGAGAGCCTGATTCCCCCCTCTTTCCTTAACACGATCAAAGACAAGCATAGAATTGCGTTTTTGGAGTATCAATTTCAAAAAATTGCCGGGGGGATGGCACCGAAATTCATCTTCCACTTACCTTATCAAGATCTATTAAAACTGCGTTTTCAAAGTTACATGCTCGAAAATTTAAGTGGAGCGCCCTTTACCCCCCCCCCCCCACTCTCAACATTAGTAAAAAATCGTCTAAAATTTGGTTTTCAGGGCTTTAATTTCGAGAAAATTCCAGGAGAGCTTCCGAAAAGTAGTATTTTTCTTAACGTCACAAAGGTCAGCTACAATTGCGATTTTAGAGCTTCAATGCTTTGCTCCCAACCATAGATAGCGTTTTTAAGACTAATTTTGAAAGTTTTCCTGAGGCGAGCCCTAGGATCTCTTCTTTACCTAACATTACCAGAGATAGTCTAATACTTCGTTTTTAGAATTGCAATTTTGAAAAAAGAGCCCTCCTTAACACAACGTTAGACTATCTACAATTGCGTTTTTAAAGTTTCAATGTTGAAAAATTACCGGGAAGGTGCCACCAACCCATCCAACATCACCAGAGATCGTCTAAAACTGGCTTTAAAAATAACAATTTTGAAAATTTTGCGGGGGAGAACCCCCCCCCCCCCCCACTCTCGTCAACATTAGTAAAAAATCGTCTAAAATTTGGTTTTCAGGGCTTTAATTTCGAGAAAATTCCAGGAGAGCTTCCGAAAAGTAGTATTTTTCTTAACGTCACAAAGGTCAGCTACAATTGCGATTTTAGAGCTTCAATGCTTTGCTCCCAACCATAGATAGCGTTTTTAAGACTAATTTTGAAAGTTTTCCTGAGGCGAGCCCTAGGATCTCTTCTTTACCTAACATTACCAGAGATAGTCTAATACTTCGTTTTCAGAATTGCAATTTTGAAAAAAGAGCCCTCCTTAACACAACGTTAGACTATCTACAATTGCGCTTTTTAAAGTTTCAATGTTGAAAAATTACCGGGAAGGTGCCACCAACCCATCCAACATCACCAGAGATCGTCTAAAACTGGTTTTAAAAATAACAATTTTGAAAATTTTGCGGGGGAGAAACCCCCGCCCCCCCCCCCTATCTAAGTGACAATAAAATAAACTTCATATTGTATAGATTTATATTGTATAATTCTAATAATGACTCCATCTCAAGTCAGAAAGTTGAATTCCCTCTCCCTATAATTATTCATACGCGTGGAAAAAAAAAGAGGTGTAGCAAAATTCAGGGGTACCCAAAACTTGTTTATTCAAGCTCCACGTTGTAAATTTGGGAAAAAAAAGGCGAGTCAACGATCCAACAGTATTTTAGTTCAAATGGTATTTGTTAGCGCCCCCCCCCCCCTCGTGAATGTGACTGGAAATTAAACACTCTCAAAACTTTTATGTTTAATCCGATTCGAAAGCGAGAAAAAAAAATTTTTTTTTGGGGGGGGGGGGGAATTTGCGCCATTGAGCTTAGGGGGGATGGGCACCCCTGAATGTAAACCGTTAAATGAGATAAACTATTGACTAATAGACGAATAAACTTCTACCAATGAGCGATCATACAAACTTTTTTTAGGTAGGTATTCTCAGTTTTCTTTTCTAAATTTTATTTCGGAGTTTCATATTTAGTTTCATTTTAGAGGAGGGGCGTGAAAAATAGGCATTATAAGAGTAGATCAATTATTCTTAAAAATTTTATGTAGGTCACCAGCATACAAAGAAAAAAATATGAAAACATATTTTTAAACCTCGAAATGCTGACCAAATAAAGTCAACAAGCAGAAGCTTTATTTATTAATTACCATTATTATTAGTAGTAGTAATATTAAATTAATTTTCACCGTGAGTCACAGAAATACGCCCGGATATTAAAAGCAGTCAAATGCAGAATACCACATTTTGGATGTTTTCATAGACTACAAGTATATAAAAAGAAAAAAAAATACGCATATTAATTCTTTTTTTTTTTTTTAACCCGTAGTACTGACCATAACAAACCATGGAGAGGCTTTTTGTAACCGTCATTATTGTTGTTGTTATTATCATTACTATAATTATTATTAGTGTTATTATTATACATATTAAAGAAATTTTCACAGAGTACGTTTTACAGGGAAGGCGATCAAATGCAAAATATCTCAGTTTTAAAAAAAATGTCATGTAAATTACCCACATATTAAAACAAATAATAACTCATGCTTTTAAACTCGAAATACTGATCAATGTAAAGTAATGCATGCAGAGGCTAATCTTCTTTACTAATAATAAAGCTGAAAGTCTCTCTGTCCGGAGGATGTCTGGATGTCTGTAGGATGTCTGTGACGCGCATAGCGCCTAGACCGTTCGGCCGATTTTCATGAAATTTGGCACAAAGTTAGTTTTATAATGGGGGTGTGCACCTCGAAGCGATTTTTCGAAAATTCGATGTGGTTCTTTTTCTATTCCAATTTTAAAAAAAAATATCATAAGATTGACGAGTAAATTACGAAATTATCATAACCTGGAACCCTAACATGGGCAGAAGCCAATTGGCGAGATACGAAATTATCATAACGTGGAGCCGTAAGATGGGTACAAGCCAACTGGCGAGAAAATTCATCATTATTTGTAAATATACAGGTGAACCAAAAGACCTTTTGATTTTTCTATTACGGGCAAAGCCGTGCGGGTACCACTAGTTACTAATAATAAAGCTGAAAGTCTCTCTGTCTGGATGTCTGTAGGATGTCTGTGACGCGCATAGCGCCTAGACCGTTCGACCGATTTTCATGAAATTTGGTACAAAATAAGTTTGTAGCATGGGGGTGTGCACCTCGAAGCGATTTTTTGAAAATTCGATTTTTTTCTTTTTCTATACCAATTTTAAGAAAATTTTACCGAGCAAATTATCACAACGTGTAATAGTAAATTACGAAACCATCATAGCGTGAAACCGTAATATGGGCGTGCCATTTAATATAACCAATTGGCGAGAAATTCATCATTCATTATTCGTTAATATACAGGCGAACCAAATGACCTTTTAATTTTCTACTACGGGCAAAGCCGTGTGGGTGCCACTAGTTATTATTATAAAAAAAATTCCAGTAAACACAGAAATTCGTATGTTTTTTATGGCTCAGGAATAGAGCAGTATAGATTAAAGTATAACTAAATTTAACTCTTTAGAAGACGTTTAAGCAATATAATGCAGGATAAAAGATAATTCATCTTTCTCTACATAGCAACCAAAATACATTTTTTATTCATCTGCATCGCAATAATTTAAGATGAATTACGCACTAAAAGAACAAGTTTCAGAGCGAGGAGCAAAGCAGTAATTACTACAAAATGGCGCAATTAAAACCTTCTCCTTGCTTTAATAATGATACTAAGATCTATGGCAAGATTAATATCGATAATGATATGCTAACTTTAACAAAAATGAATGTAGTACTTGTAAGAGAGCAAAGAAGTAACTTATGCTGGGAATAATAAATAATAAATTTAAGATGTTTCATCAAATGTGTGCAAGAAATCGCAAAAACGTTAAAGCTTTTAGATACTAATCTCTTTCATCAAGTTTCATAATTTCTAAATTAGAACAACCTGGTATTTTAATGACGTTGAGTCACAAGTAATTATGATTATGCCTATTGAATATTTTTAGAATAGGAATAATAAAAAATATAAATAAAGAAACAAAAGTACAAACATTTTGTAGAGATCTTGTATGTGTTTAAGAATATGCAGATGAATGTACTGATACAAAAATATTTCGTTAGTGGTAAATCTACCTTTATAATGGAATATGTTTCTTCCATTCCCCTTCTTTGGAATTTAAAAATAATTGTATTTCTACACTTAAGTAAATAAAATCAAACTCTACACTTTTTGCTATTTAAAAAAGATATTATAAATTACATACTTACGGAAAATATATAATAAAATTATCCGGGCGACAAAATCAACATTCACATTCCATCAAAATATTTCTACTACTATTCCGTCTCATTTATTTTATCGTTGCCATTATTAAAAAAATAATTATAAAAATAATAATTAAAAAACAATAGCACAAACGATAATTAAACTAAGTAATGGAAATAAATTAAAACATTTTAGTGGCTTAAGAAATTTTTAATAAGAAATGTAAATAATGCAGACGATAAATATAAATAGCAGTAACACTGTGATAGTAACTGTGTTTTAACATTGCAAGTTTGATGAATATGCAATCCAATTTCAAAAACCTGACAAAGCGTGCCACTTTTCAAAGAAACTGAACACCATTATACACGACTATACATTATACATTTTTATAACTATACATGCTATCATTTATAATCATACAACTAAAAAACAAATGATAAACTTAAAACTTAAATTTAAAAAATTTAAATTAAATATTAAAACATTGAGAGTGCTATTTAAATAAAAAAATAAAAGGTTGCTTAGTATCTTGAGTGATTTATATTTTTCAATTCTTAATACACTTTTAAAGAACTTACAAAAAAAAATGGAAATGTAAAAAATACAATTTAAAAAACAATATGATTGCTTAAATTGCAATGATTTCAGAGATCTGTCTTAAGTTTTTGCTCGCAGTTTGAAAGAAACTATCTAAGGTAAAAATATACTTGACGATTGAAGCAAAAATTAACGAATTTATTATATATATATATAATAAATATATTTTATTAATGGGTAATACAACATACATTACATTTCGAGTGTTAGATCTTCTCTATAGTCACAGACATGTATGGATTATCAAAACCATGAAAAAATTACAGAAGGATACAACTGTTCCTTTAAATAATAAAACGAAAAAAAAAATTAAGTTGGAAAATGTCAAAAATCCTGTGAAAAAAGTAATCATTGATCATTTGAGCCAAATAAACGACAAGTATTGATTGCCAATTATCGCAAGTTGATAGATCCCAATGACGACAAATCGATACTTCAAGAGAGTTAAGTTGTATATTCGTCTTTACTACTGCTGTTCACACTTACTGCTGAAAAGAAAGTTTTAAAGGGGGAAAATGACGGTATGAAAGGATTCAAAAAACCCGGGCGGGAAAAGAAAAAAAAAAACCTTAGCGACTAGTTCTTCCAGAAGAAGAAACTTTCAGAAGTCAAACTACCGCTTTTCCCCAAATGCACGATCTAGTAAAAAAATAAGCTCTAGCTTGATTTTTTTGGTGCTTCTAATATAAGCATCTTCCCCTAATATAAGAACTGGTCAAGATGGTCATTCAAAAGATCACCATATGACATGAGAGCCAGAAGTGACCCTTATTTACCAGCAACAGCATGGGGACCAACATGGCTGACCAGCGTGGGAGTCATCTCCGAGTGACCAAGCACAGACTCAACAAATATGCGTATTTATAACGAAACAAACGAATATGCTTAGGGAGAAAATGGAACATTTAGTATTTTTAACTATGTCGTGTTACAAACGAACACTTAATATTTACTACTTTCTAGAAGACAAAGACACGGAAGATTAGATCCCAAAGTTTCGGTTTTGGAGGTCACATATTAAACGATCACCGTGCAAATTAAAGGGGGGGGGGGGGGTGTAGTAAGTGCAATACCAGGGTGCTCTTTACTGGCAATTTCTTCGATGTCTTCGATTTTCCAACACGCAGATTTGACCACTTCATGACTTTCTTGGATCTACGGTGGGAGATGTGGTGGTGTTAATGATTTTGTTTACCTTATATAATTAAAAACTGAGCGTATGTATATATGTACGTATCTATGTATCTATGTCCGAGTTTCTTCTCCCGAACGCCAGGGAACTGACCATCGAACGAGGTATCGATAGATTCGTCATTTTTCCGTCTTTATGCTTGGCTATTTAACATACTCCTCTGATAAAAATTGGCGGAGATATCAATTCGCAACTCCAATGAACTATAGGGGGCGCTGCAGCCACTGTCTAATGGCGGATGAAAAAGGTAAAACAAACACATGCCGTAACTTATAACTTGCTTTGACGCTTTGTGAATGATAGCAATTTTTCATCGTGTTTGTGGGAAGCTTTTTTTTTTTCTATTCTTCTGAAATTACATTGCAACATAAATTGTCTGAAGCTTGTAATTTACCCCAAAAAACACATGGAATGGAATGTTTTACTTTTTTCGGTAGTATTGTTAATCACCGTAAGGTAGCGTATTCGAGCTCTGGTGTCGCGAATGAAAAACTATTAATTATGATAACTTAGAATTTCGACACAAAATCCCTATTTTTCGAAGGCTTTCCTCCAGTCAAATCATTATTCAATGCTTCATCTCAACCTTATGTTTGGCTATTTAACATAAGTGAAGAAAATCATTGAAAAGAAAAATCTGTTGCCATTTTTTTTCTCGAATATGAACAAAACAAATTCTGCATTTTGTTTTGAGGTTTTTCCTGTAATCGGGGGATTTAAAATGTTTCCTTTCTGGTTATTTTCCCGCAATCTACCGCAAAATTTTACTGATTATTTTTTTCAAATTTTTTTTTCAAGCCTGATTGTTGAACACGCGTCATTTGACATAACTTTTATTTTTGAGATAGACCGTGCAAAGCCTGTCGACGCAGCTAGTTTTTGAACGGGAATAGATATCGAACTTGCATAAATGCATTTCTCAAATATGAGCAAATGTATTTTTTGAACCTGTATGAATGTTAAGCAAAAAGGAACTATCAAATATGATGCATAAAAAACAAGACACCTATTGAAATTAAGCCCTAAGTATCTTTTGCTACAAAAATTAAAATAAGACCGGGTCTTATTTTTTGGAAACACGAAATATTGAATTTTCCTTAAGACTCAAGAAATAGTTTACCTGGACCCTGAAATTTTTTTTCTAGCACCTAGGATTTTAGTTTTTGTCGGTCTATGGAGTATGACTTTAACAATCTCACTGACCATCGTCGCTTCAAATTACTTTTCCTTATTTACTTTGGTTCTGACATTGTTTTTCATTCTTAGTTACAAAACGGAGAAAAAATGTTCTGACTATACTACTAACGATTTGAGCTACAATATTCATCATTTAAATTGTATCTTTGAATTACAATTCATTAGATAACCAATTTCCGCAATAAGGACCTCTCTTGTGGCGAATGTTATAAAAACCAGGACACAGAACTTCAATCAATGATTGATTGTTTAAAATGATCAATTGTTTAAAAGTAAAGTATTTCCCTGAAGTAGTCAACCCCTTTTTGAACTCTTTGCTTTTCAGTTATTAGTAAATTTAAGACTCCAAAAATGAGCTTTTTGAACCCCCCCCCCACCACCCTTTTTTTAAAGCCTTATACAAATCAGGCTCAACCTTTGGCACAGTGGTAGACTCTGGGTCAAGGGTTAAGCCGAGTTTTCACCCCAGCGTTGATTCGCTAACTTGAGAAGCAAAGACAGGAGTGCTTGTGCCGACAGGTTAACATTATATAATACCCTTTTAGGAGTTTCCCTGATATACAAAATAAATTTCTTAGGTGGAGCATATTCCGTTGCAATTTACACTTTAAGGTCATTAAATACAAAACAAATGTCACGAACTTTTGTGATTAAAACGGTTTCAACACTTGCAAAGAAAAATATAACGCAATACAAATGAACTCGGTTATAACGTTAATCATGTAACCAGAATGCTTTTATAGTCAAGTTACGTTATAGACCAACGTTTCTCTACCTTTTTTTACTCGCGGATCGTTCAAAAAATTTTTTGGACCGGCTGTTTTTTCCCCCCTTCTTCTTTCTTTTTCAGAACTTTTTTACGAATATGAAAAACATTTACGAAAGACTAAGGTTTTTTCCTTCTTTTACAAAATATAAAACAATATAAATAGAATCATAAAACAAACTTGGTGCTGAAGAACTGTACAAAAAAATATTTCAATGTTAAGAATAAGACAAGTATTGTAACAATAATGCAGAGGTAATAAACATTGCTGAAAAATCACAGAAAAGTACGAAAATTAACCACAAAATTTCGCGTAAAAGATGTCGCATAGGATATTATTTTCATTATGATGGTGATTTCTTTTTTGAGCAAGGAACAGTTTCTAACGTGATCGAGGAAAAATCTCTGGGGACCGGTCAAATATAACAACGGTTCTCAACCGGTGATCGACCGGTATCGGTCCGCCGACCACTGGTTGAGAATAGCTGTTATAGACGATCGTCATTTCTGTTCATGGTCGAATGAAGGGAAGGAAAATTTTTTGACGTAAAGCATCGTAAAACAAAGTCACTACAGCCAAATTCAACTGTACAAGCACCAAATCGAAAAGTACACAATGTCGAAGAACATATAAAACATTTTCATCGAGGAATAAATACGCAGTAGAACAAAAATTAGAACAGAACTCCCGTTGCTTTGCACCGCTAAAGAGATGCTCTCTCACTTCCCATCTAAATGGGAAAATGATGGAACCTTTTTCGAAAGAAAAGGAACAAAGAGTGTCTGGGCAACAAAAGACACGAAGGACCCCTGCCCGAAAGAAAACTCATTCATTCTTCGCCGGCAGGAGCAAGACACAACTTGTCACCGAACGTTTTCCCTTCGAGGTCACGTCTCGTAGTTTGGAGATCCCCAAAAGGTCTGAGGAAAAGAAACGGTTGTTGACATTTCAGAACCAGAACCATAATGTAGGTTTGAAAAGAAGCTGCGAAATCTTTGTGATTATGGAATGTTTGCATTCAGTTTGCTTAAGATTTCCTTCAGCGATGCTACTTGGTGATAGTGGTATATTTCATTCCAGAGTGAAGAGCTTAAAGCGACTGTTTTACTTCTCAGTTGAGTTCTAAAATTTCAATCTTATAAGTTTTTCTCTTTGGCAGTCTGCCCGAAGTTGCGAAACTTGTAGTTTCACTAGTGGCATAATAAATTTTTTGAAAAAACTTTGGTAATATGATCCAAAGTATATTTTCACGTTCTTCCTGTTCAAAATAATCATGAAGTTACAAGGTACTAGATAAAAATATTAAAAATGCTTTTTTTTTTTTTTTTAATAATTTACAAAAAAAAAAAAAAAAAGATTTAAAAAAAAATCATAGAATTCAAAAGCACAAACAAATAAAACGTCAACTGATTTTTTTTTTAAAAAATATCCAATTCAACACAATGTTTTTGGTTTGCTTTTACACTCCTCACTTCATCTCAAATTTTTAAATGTCTAACTAAAAAAAAAAAATCCAGCATTGTGACTGAAAATTTGCCATTGATAACACAAAGGAAATTGAAGTATAAGAAAGAAAGAACGTAAATTACGCAGTAACTTGTGTTTTTACTCGATGAACTCTTCCCATGTGTGAAAACATCCATGAACATAATAAACAAAAACGAAATATTAAAATAAATTAAAAAGAAAAAGAACTTCTGAGGTTTGATACCAGCAGTAATCATGCGAAGTAAGATCAACTAGCACACGAATCCTATCCAAGCCGCTCCCCCTCCCCCCCCCCCCCCCATCCCCCACCCCCACACTCCATATTCTTCAAAACATCCACGATAGTTCATCCTCGAATTGAGGCTGCGGTAGAGGGTAGAGTAGAGTCTTTCCCCAAACATTCTGCTGGTGAGAGATCAGGCTATATTACATCACAAGACTTGTTTATAACAAGCCTTGGAATAAGCACTGATTTACTTATTAACTAACTACTAACCTTGTTATTTTATATAACTTTAGAAGAAAAAAATAAAAAGTACAAAAAATGAATGCATGCTAGTTATCAATGACCGATGTCCAAAATACCATCTCCAGCTATGTTGCTAAAAAATTCGTTAATTTATATTTATCCGGGATTAAAAATTTGTGCCCTACACAATAAAAGGTTGCTGACAACGAAGTTAATTACACCGTTGATTAAAAAAAGCTTTTAAAAATTCATTTGTTTGAAAAAACGACATGACTTTCCGGTCCCCCAAATAATTTTCAAAATTATTTTTTATTCAGTATAACCTCGATTTACACAAAAGAATGGCTAAAACTTTACTTTAGCAAAAGACAAAAGTTTGATCGATACCCATAATGTTACCTCCTGATAGACATAAAAAATCTTTTAATTTCTATTTATCCGGGATTAAAAACTTGTGCCCAACACAATAAAAGACTGTTGACAACGAGGGTAATGATATCGTTGATAAAAATAAAAAATTAAAAATGTATTTGTTTGAAAAAATGACCATTACTCTCCGGTCCGCCTAATAATTTTCAAAATTATTTTGAGTACGGTTGAACTTCGATTAACCGAAACGATCTGGCCGGACCTATATCAGCAAATCGGAAATTTTGAACAAAATAGGGCATTTAAATATGACTATTAGGAAAAAGCAAAAACTTTTAACTTTGGATTTAAAAATGCATGGGAATGTGGGACCAAGTGAAAGTTAAGATCACTTACCTTTTTCGAAATGAACAAATTGGAAATTAGTTTTGAAACTTACAGTAGATAAAGAAAGAACAATTTTTGAATAATAAAACTTGAATTTGGATATTGTTTTTCATTTTTGGCAGAAAATTTGTACCTTCAAAAAATAAATGGAAAATTTTATCTATTTATTTATTTTTGTATGGAGCAAAATGGAAAATAAAATATTTTTCAAAAGAAGTATTGTCTATTTGATCAAAAAAATTTTTCCTCAAATGAATGAATAAAAAAAAGCGAATATATAAATAAAAGAATAATGAAACAGTAAACGAATTAATGAATGAATAAATCTATAAATGAGAAAAAATAAATAAGCGAATGAAATAGTGAATGAATAAGAAAATAAGCGAATTCATAATTGACGGAAAGTAAATGAAGGGAATGAATGCGTTAGTGATAAATGAATGAATAAATAAACGAAATGATCTATTTCACTTTGCCCCACGTGCATTTGTTGAATTGTATTAAATATTTAAAATCAAAACATGCTTAATCTTCACTAAATAAGTACTGCACTGGGCATCAGTAGATCTCAACTAATACTTAAAATGTTAATTACAAAAACTTCATCATTTATAATGGCAAAAAATATATTTGGTAAACCACAAAATACATTAGAAATTCTGAAAATGACTAGTATTATTTTTTCCCGTAATCTTTTTTTTAAACTGGAATCAGCTATATCGTAGAACATAGTGGAAATATTGCTAGATATGCGGTTCAAACTGGATATAAAGTTGAAACTGTGGAAAAAAAAAAAAAAAAAAAAAGACATTTCACTTTATCCTATGTCTTCTTATATATTTACAAAAATCTACTAAATAGAGGTTTTAATTTACAAAAAAAAAAATTGTTCAATAAATTTCACACAAAACCGAAAATGCGATGTAAGTTAAGACATACCATTTTGTTAATTTAATAAGACAACGTTTGTTACATAACTTTAAATTTATTGAGTTATTAAAAACGCAACAGTTAACTTGATTTTTTGTTCTTTAATTTTGGAAATGAATAAATGATTGGAAATAATTACTTAAAAAAAGAAAAAAATAATACTTCAAGTTTAAAAAACTTGTAATACTTCAAGTTTCGTTGAAGTTCGTATCTAATGGCATTTTAAAAAATATAATTATTTACAGTGTTCAAAAAATGCAGTGGTGTGTTAGGAGAAGGTGAATAATAGGAATGAACAGTTATTTTGGTGTCCGCGATAGTAGAAGCGGTATTATCTGCTTTCCAAAAATAAAAGTAAATTAAAATCTTGCCAGAAGTTATGCAGTTAAACTTCATCGGTTCGAGGTTTCAGTTAAACGAGTTTCGGATAATTGAGTTTATGTTGTATATTTAATTTGATCCCATACTTAAAGTTATGACACCTTAAAATCCAGTTTTTAAAAAATCTCGAAACACCTTTCATTGTATTTCATCATAATACCATTACGATAATGAGAAACTTAAGCGCAAGATTATAATTAAAGTTCAATATGTTGAGACGGTAAAAGTGCTATCCATTACCAAGTAAAAATACCAAAACCAATCCTTTTTACTCCCTAAGTAATGCTCAGACCTCGAACTTATTATTTAATCGAGAAGCAGTTACGAGAAAATTCGATAACATCGTTAATTCATGCATCATGATCCATGTCTATTTTAGTTCCATTCTTGTGAAAAAAATAACCAATTTAATATTAAAATCTAGATTTTTCAACCATTGTGAAAAAGTTCTTTTTTTATTATAATTTTTTAATTTTTACCTCAAAGCCATGACTAAATTACCAATTAAAAACACAAGTATACAGCAAGAAAATTATTACCTAAGTTCAATGTTTTTAAATGATAAGAGCACAATCAATTAATAAGTAAAAATAACCAGAATTAAAAAAAGTTTTACTTACTCAATAGAGCTCAAAGGCTTGAACTTATTATTTAATAGAGAAGCAGTTACGAGAAAATCCGAAAATATCGGTCAGTTATGCCTCATGATCCATATTTATTTTAGTTGCATTTTTTTGCATAAATCAATCCAACCATCAATTGCATATTAAAATCTAGGTTTTTAAAACCTTATGAAAAAATCATTGTCCTTTATCGTTGTCCTTTTTTATCTCAATATTATAACGAAATCGTCGATCTAAGCGAAGTTATACAACAAGAATATTATAATTAAAAATCGATTTTATAAATGATAGAAGCACTATTAATTAATAAGCAAAAATACCAGAACTAAAACTCTTTACTCTCTCAATACTGCTCAAACACTTCGAACTTATTATTTAATCGAGAAACAGTTCGATAACATCGGTCAGTGATGCCTCATGATCCATCAATAGAGGATGGTGTCTCTGGAAGTAATTGCCACGATTTTGAATTTGATAAATTACCAAAGTGATGTAACCTTTAAGAAAAAAAAGGATCTTGCTTTCAGACTTATACATTGTATCAAATTTGGATCAACAAAATAAAAATAAAATATATTCAATGCCAATTCCTTTCCAATCATTGTTTATTTTTTGACAAGGTAGGTGTTAACCTTTGGGCAAATACTCAAAGTAAATGAACAATATTTAATGGAACGACTTTTCATTTAAAAACATGACTAAACTACATGCGATTAGATTTTAAAAAATCAAACAAGCAAATTAAATTAATAATTGTTTTTCTATTATGAATTATAAATCTATCTTCATCTTTTGAAGTTATAATATAATACCAAGTTCTAAATCTTATATAACCTCGGGGGTTTTTTGTCATTCATTAAATCTTTAAAAATATGCAAAGATATTTCTGCAATTTCCAGTGCCATTATAGAAAGGCAAAAAAAAAAAAAAAGCAAAAGAAAAGGAAAATTGTTTTCAAAATCATGATTTTTTTTTTTTTTTTTTGAACAATGCAGAAGTTAATTCGATCCTCCCAAAGTAAAATTTAATTTTTCTCTTTAAAATGTTACAAATTATTTCTAGAAACAAAGTCTCCACAAGAAGCAAAAAAAAAAAAAAAAAAAAATCCTATCAGAATTTATTTAAAAAACACATTGAAAAAAGAATATAAGCACAAAAATACCATTTTTTTTTTTTTTTTCAAATTACAAAAGTCTTGAAAAGCAAAAACAAGTAAAAATCAACGAAAAACTTTTTAATACTTTTTTCTTTTTGTATCTAATGTTTTTTCCCCTTTAGATTCAAAAAAAAAAAAAAAACATAAAGCTATCACTCATTACAATATATACGAGATTGCATAGAAAAATAATTTTTCTTTACCATCACGGGAATGAGAAAGGATGAAAGACGCCGATGTAGGGGAAAGTTAATTTTCAGTTTTGATTTTTTGAGCGGGAGACCGAACCCATGAACTGTAAATAGTGGTACGTTCCAGTTGCATTATTTAGTTTCAATGATTTTATGAAAGCAAACTGATGCCTGTACGATGCGTGTGTTTTCGTTTTGACATTTTATTTTTGCAGATCTTGAAGATTTGAGTGCAAATAATTGAAGCATCATTCTTTTATGTCATGTATGTTCTATTTATTTATGTATTTTTTCAATATTTTTTACTTTTTATTGTTATTTTTTCCTTTATTTAATATTTTATTTTCTGCTCAATTATTTATTTCATATTTTATTTTATATTCCGAAAGCAAACACTGCTATCTGTTTCAGAGTATTTTGAACATATATTCTCCTTTTTTTTTTTTTTTTTTTTTTTTTTAAGAACAGCAAACTGCTAGTAATTATGATCTCACATAAAAAAGAGAGAGAGAGAGAGACTTTAGAGAGAGAGAGATAATATGGAAAAATACAATCAAAATGTTTTGAAGTATTTTAATATTTGTGTATTTGAATAAAGAAAACTTAATTCCTTCAGAGGTAGAAGAAATTTCCATAGTATTTGACATCACTATTGATTAATATTGATCGATTTATAAAAATTATGTATTACATTTTTTTTAAAGGTAACTTTAAGTCAAAGAAAACTTTTTTTTTTCTTTCTTGTTATCAAACCTTTTGGATGCATCTAAACCTTTCGCACTCTGCATGTTATTAGACACGGCAACAACAACAAGTCTAACCGTCCCCTGGTCTTATTAGTATCTTCCTCCTTGTCTCACACAATACCGTTTCCGATATCGTTGATAGAAAATGTTGGACATAATTTCTCCGTCTTTTAAAACAACAGCAAACTGATAACAATTATCATCTGACATTTGAAAAAAAAAACGATTTTAGAAGGTAATATGAAAAATACAATCAAAATGTTTTTGAGAATTGTGTATTTTAATAATGAACAGTTTTTAATTCCTTCAGATATAGAAGAATTACTTCCATAGTATTTGATATCACTATTGATTAATATGGATCGATATAAAAATAATGTATTTCATTTTCTTAAAGGTGATTTTTAGTCAAAGAAAACTGTTTTTTTTTTTTTTCTTCTTCTGGGAAAGCAAACCTAACCGTTCCCTGGTCTTGTTAGTATCTTCCTCCTTGTCTCACACAATATCGTTTCCCATTTCGTTGATAGAGCATTTTGAACATAATTTCTCCATCATTTAAAACAACAGCTAACTGATAAAGATTATCATCTGACATTAAAAAAAAAAAAAACATATTATAAGATAATACGAAAAATACATTCAAAATGTTTTGGAGAATTGTGTATTTAAATGAAGAAAAGTTCCCTCAGAACCATCCTTCACAGATAGAAAAAATTATTTCCATAGTATTTGGCATCACATATTGAATATAAATAATGTATTACATTTTCTTAAAGGTAATTTTAAGTCAAAGAAAACTTTTTTCTTTATGGAAAAAACTTTCCCTTGTCTTGTTTGTACCTTCCTCCTTGTCTCACACACTACCGTTTCCCATATCGTCGATAGAGAGAAATATCAATCCTTTGCAGCACTCGTTTGAATATTTTGAAGGTCTATGCCGGTCAATTCCTTCATAAAGACAAAATCGATACATCAAAATTCCGGCTTAATCGATAGTGAAACGGCGTCCCTGGCAACGGGAGACAAGACAGCTGCGTGAAACCAGTTCCCAAGATTCACTTTATTACGTAAACATTGAGAACGAGTTTAAGAGAGCGACGTACAAGGCAAATGTCTTCGTTTTAATTCCTCGTCCCGTGTGTGCGTGTGTGTATGTCTTTCCTCATTTCTGAAACCTACCCATTCACAGATGCACACTTGTTACTTCTTTCGGTAGAAATTGATTGGAAATCGCTCTCGAATTTCCCTAACCAGAGAGCATCACTTATTTCGGAGAATCATAGCAGATCCTCGAGCTTTCCTCTCTCTCCTGAATAGCGGTGATGATTTCGTTGCATACCACCAGTCAGAGACGCCCCGAACTTAAATTTTTGGGAGAGGAAAATTTCTCAATTTGCCGAATGAAGCTTCAAATTTTACCGGATGATAAAATACGATAATGCTCCCAAACCTACTTCAAACTAGTGATGTGCCGGATCATTAAAAAAGTAGATCCGCGGATACGGATCTCAAATTTTTTTTTTTCCCCAATTCAACTATCCAAGTGTAAAATTTGTTACGGAAGGTATTCCCGTCAGAATAATGGCAGTTTCTTCAAAAAATGTCAACTACGGCAAAAATATAATCAAATCTATGATTTACTCTTTAAAGAAATCTCCGTTAAAATTGAGGGAGAGTTGGAAGGAATGGGTCAGCGCTGCATTAATGCTTAGATGGAATGTGAAAAATTATTTCTAGCTTACTCGGTAGATGTAGGATACAGGAGCAAGAGTGTAAAGCTGCTACTGGACAGGCTAGAAATAATTTTTCCCATTTTATTTCAGCGCTGACCCATTCCACCGAACTTCTCCAACCGACGAAATACAAAGCCGGGAACACCTTTACAAACAGTAAATAGAGAATTTAGTCTCACTTTTTTAAAGGATGCCGAGAAAAACAAAAATTGAAGAATAACAGAAACCCCAAATCAATAACAAAAACTAATATTAAACAAACAAAACAGAATATGTCCCAGAGAGCCGACCTCATATTAGGATGAATTTCGCGGGCCAGAACACACGTTTGTTAACAAATATAAACTGACAGCAGGTAAATTTTTTTAAATCATTGAGCTTTTTCTCCTATCTTCCGACTATGAAATAACTACCAATCACGCGTATAAAGGCTTAGAATTGCATTTAAAATTTACTTAACAAGATTATAGCTCCTACTGTATATAAGTTGAAAGTTTCAAATAAATATGAAACGCAGACACACTTTTAAAACTTATATACCCTTCCTTTCTGCAACGGGGGGGGGGGGGTTCAAATTGTCTTCTGAAATGATACTTTATAATTTAAGTAGGGAATAAAACCTAATTTAAACGGAATTTAAGTCTTTTATTCAAATATTTTAAAAAAAATTAAATAGAAATGATTCGTTTAAGATCCGTCAAAAAAGTAATGGATACGGATCTTTATTTTCCCTCGGATATCCGCGGATATGGATATCCGGAACATCACTACTTCAAACGAGAAAATATAATGTAGGCACGAAAAAAAAAGAACTCAATTCTGCTCCAGTATATTCCAAATTGCCTAATCATCAAAGTGCCGAACATGGAATTTTTTTGGGAGGTCACAGTGACCTCCCGTTGGGGTACCCCTGCACAGCAGTATCGATTAATACTTTCAAAATAGCGAGATTCAAAGCGAATGACGGAAATAAGAAGTGATTTTTTATGGTCGGTTTCAAGTTAAATACTAGTTTGACCGGAGGAACAGCATATAATGTCAGCTATCTCAAAACAGTTCTCTTTTAACTCTGATTATCAATGGGACATATAAGTCACAGTACTGAACTGCATGGTTCTTTAGTTACCTAGATAGTGTTAAAAATGTACAGATAGTTTTCCTAAACGCTTTATGTGCTACTAATAATAGAGTTTTACGAATGGAACGAAAGTGCTCCCATATTACGGTAACATAGAAGGTCTTTTAGAGAAGTCTTTCATAGAAGATAGTCTTTTTTTTTTTTTGAAAATATATATTTGAAATATTTTTGTTGTTTTATGGCGGAGTATGAATCGAAAATTGCAGCTTGAACTGTAACAAACTAAGTGTGCGGAAAATATGCCCGCTTTGTTCATTGATTAAACATAGAAGAAAATATTTTTTAAAAATCTTGTGTGGTGTTAAATGTATAACAACATTTTTGAAACGCATGCATATCTATAATTTTTGGGGAGACAAAGGAAAAGCGTGATATATTTCCAAAACAGCGATATTCAAACGAAACGCGAGAGGCGCGATATAACGAAGGGTTACTGTATTCAGGATCGGGATGTACGTCACGGCCACTAGATTGAACTAGTATGACCAGAGGAGCTTCTTATTACGCTCGCTATATATGAAAACAATTCTCTTTCAATCTATTGACTGTCAGTGAGACATAGGTATCCCGTTGACAGTATTTTGAGTACGTAGTATTTATGTGACTGTTATACATCGATTTTTACGGCTGCCACATATGAAGAAGTGAGAATCAAAGGGATGTAAGTGCCAAAATTAAAGATTTGGAGGTAACCAGTAAAATGGAAGGTGAACCTCTCATCTGCCTTGAAGCAAGAGATAGTACTAGCAGCCCTGATAAGTGTTACTACACAGCATGATTTAGAAAAAAAATTCAATGAAAGCCTATCTATGACCGCAACTTTAAAACGAGTTTTACTCAAAACTTGAAAATGTCCACTTATATCCCTTTGCTTCTTACGGTACGCGCCCAAAATGTCGCAGCCAAACTTACTGCCTCATATGAGGAAGTGAGAAACGATGAAACAAAGGGCTGTAAGTGCCAAATTTAAAATTTTGGAGGTAACCAGTACAAGTAGTAGGAGAGCTTTACCTCTGTTCTAGGGCAAGAGATGGTACTAGCAGCCCTAATAAGTGCTGCTATACAGCACGATTTAGAAAGAAAAATCAATAAAAGCCAATCTAGGACCTGAACTTTAAACGCATTTTACTCAAAATTTTAAATAGTCCTCTAACATCCTTTTGCTTCTCGCTGCCTCATATGAGGCAGTGAGAAGCAAAGGGATGCAAGTGGCAAAATTAAAAATTTGGAGATAACCAATACAATGGCTCCTATGTCTTGGGGCAAGAGATGGTACTAGTAGCCCTGGTAGTTGCTGCTATACAGCCGCATTTTACTCAAAACTTGAAAATGTCCACTTACATCCCTTTGCATCTCACTGCCTCATATGTGCTTCCCCCTTAACAACGACTTTAGATACCAAAAACGACTTTTGAAAAAAAAAATATTAAAAAAATAGTTATTTGATTTCCTTAATTAAAAAATAGTAATAACTTAAACTAAATAAATTAAATTAAAATAATTTGAAACAAACGACGAACTAGAATACTTGAACTAGAAAGTTGATTACGAAATACATTAACGTCATCTTTACATCCATGAGTTCCGGTAGGGATTCAAGGGAGTGCACACACCCCTCCGGTAGGGGGTATCACACCCTGGCTTTTAAAAATAAAATTTAATTAATCAAACAGAGACAAACAACAAAATACTTTGAAAACTAAAAAATACATTATGAAGAATGTTAAGCTCTCGTTTATGTACTAGGGTGGGTCGAAAAAGACTTTTTTTCTTTTTTTCAATGATGGGTAGTGCGGAAAAGGTGCCATTAGTGGTGCTAAATACACACAAAAAATTTCAAATTTTTTGAACAATTCCTTCATCTGCCGCAATTGCGTTAAAGTTTTGGTAAAATGCAAATTTTTGGTGTTTTTTGAAAAATTTGTAAAAAAAAATAATAATTTTTTTTTTTTTAATTATAAGTGGCGCAGAAAAAGCGCTACTAGTGGCACAATGTTCACATAAATATTTGAATGACATAGGATAATTCTTTCATTTCCCTCAATGCGAAGAAATATCAAAAAAACTCGTTTTCTCTTATTTTAGTGGGATATTGTTTACATTAGTATAAACGTATTCTCTTTTTTTTCTGCCCTTTTCTTACTTCATTTCTCAGTTTACAACGATGAGTCATTTCTGCTAGTCAAGTGCAGGCGAATAGTCAGCAACAGGTGGAGCAGAAGATGTGGGGGAGAGGGGGATTGTTTATTAAACTAATGTAATGGGATTGCGCTTGCGCAAAGAAGTCTCAGCAAAGAAGGCACAACGTATCTTTTTCAATCAGTTTCGTGGGTATCTTCTTTCAATTTGGTTCTGAAATATTCCTCTTGTGCGATATAGTACTCTTGTATTATTTTTTATTTTCTATTTTGATCTAAGCGCCTTTGTTTATTAAGGCAACTTTACCAATGGTAGCAGCAAAGGTTCATAAAACTCGCTGAAGCATAAGTATTAAGTTATTTGGAGCACCATGCGAATTAAAAGAGTTGTAATTGCCAACCTATGCTGACATCATGCGACACTATTACTGGTTGCCAAATGAAAACCATGATGTTCATCAACTAGTGGATGATCTTGTTAATATGATCGGTGAAAAGGTTATGGCAATCTGGACAAAGGTATCCATACCTGTAGTTTCCAAACGAACTGTCAACGGAAAAGTTAAAGACTACTACAATAAGTGCCGATCGGTTGAGAAATCAATGCACCGTGATAGTGCAAATAAGAAAAAGAAGCGTGAAGATTTTATAAAGAACGCTGAATCTTCTCTCTTTGACATTTCATCTTGCAAGTGTAAAAATTTGAACTTCTGTTCCTGTACAAAGAACCGCAAAGTTCCAAAACGAGAGGTTACGTTCCTGCATGATCAAAGAACTGCTCGAAAACTGTGTATTGGAAGCATTGACAAGCAAACTAGCAAAACCCTCACAAAAACAATGGCTAGGAAAATGAGAAGGGCTGCACCCCCGTTCAAGAACTTTTGTACCAAGTCCTTCAACGAGTAGAGCTCAATCTGCTATTCAATGCAAATTTTCAGAAGATTCATTGCACGTCCTATCTGAAGAATCCGACTCCTCAAACGAACCCTATCCCAACGAAGTGGAATATAAAGAGACATTAACTCCAGGCCCTTCCAAACATCTCCCTTTCTCATACAGCATCTGCTGCATTTAGAACTGGTGTTTCAGAGAGAGATGTGACGCTAATTGCTTCAGCCGTGCTGCAAGACGCAGGACTTGTCACAAAAGAAGATACGAATCTTGTAGTCGATAAGAGTAAGATCAAAAGAGAAAAAATTAAACTAGGAAAAAAGATACAGAAGGAAGAAAATCTAGAAGGACTACAAATAAAAAGCTTATTTTTTGATGGAAGAAAAGATAAAACGTTATTTATTGAAAAGAGAAAGCACAAGCGATATCGTCGACAGAAAACTGAAGAGCATATCACTCTGTTGTCTGAACCTGGTTCTCAATATATGGGACACGTGACACCTCGTTCTGGTCATGGCGAAGAAATAGCTGCGTCATTAGTTGATTTTTTCGATAACAACAAAATAAATATATCTGAACTAATAGCAGTCAGATGCGACGGAACTTCCGTTAACACTGGGAAGAACAATGGTGTTATAGCCTGGCTTGAAACAAAATTTAAAAAAGAACTGCAATATTTAGTGTGCATATTACACACAAATGAGCTCACACTCCGACATCTGATGAACAAGTTGGACGGAGGAACAAGTGGACCTAAGACTTTTTCCGGCCCAGTCGGAGTCAAACTAATGGAATGTGAAAAACTGCTTGCGCAATCATTCGAGCCTATCCCTATGCCATGGATATCAGAAATGAAAAACACAGAAGACTTGAGCACTGATCAAAGATATCTGTTTGATATTTGCGAAGCTGTTTCGACTGGACTCTTCTCTCCAGAGCTGCAGAACAAAAAACCAGGGCCCATTACGCAGTCTAGATGACTCACGACTGTCTGCAGAATTTTGCGCTTGTACGTTACCTTGGAGCCAAGTGAAACCCTGAAATATCTTGTGAATTACGTGGTACGTGTTTATGCACCAGTATGGTTTGCAGTGAAGAAGCGACCAGGGTGCGCGGATGGACCTAAACATTTGTGGAAAATCGTTCAACTCTCTAACTTCTTCCCTGAAGAGTTAAAGAAGGTAGTACATTCGGTGGTTCAAACGAATGCATACTATTGTCATCCTGAGAATTTACTATTAGCAATGGTTATTGACGAAAACAAAGAAATCAGAACATTGGCGAGGAAAAGAATCAAAGAATGCCGCCTCTCAAAGAAGAAAGAGATCAGGAGAGTGAGGCAATTTAAGGTTCCAAAACTGAATTTTATAGCCACTGAGTACTACGACAGTATTGACTGGCACTCAACCGATCTTTGTGAGCCTCCAATTACAAAGAATTTTACGTCCGAAGAGATCGAGAGAAATATAGAATCAGGCTCGATTTTAGATGAATCTTCAGTCCGTTTTCCAAGTCACACTCAAGCTGTGGAAAGAACAATTAAAATAGTGACAGAAGCGGCTATGCACGTATGTGGCCATGAAGGCAGAGATACATTTATCAGAGCAAAGATACAATCCAGGAAAAAAAATGCCAATCTTTGATTCGAAGAAGGATTTTGTGGTGTAAAACATGCAAAACAATGTGAATATAATATTTTGTAGGTGGGAAGCCGGGCGGAACTCGTTGTACAGCCACCTCCTCGTGGTAAGTTATGAATAGTTGTTGCATGAGATTTGAATGCATAACATGCTAAAGCTGTGCACTGCAGTGTGCAGCACTTTTAATTAATATACTTTACATTTTTAAATTCAATTGTAATAATTAACTAGTTTGTTACACAAACGATCTCTTAAAAATAAAAATGCAATAATTTGTTAAACTATTTCTCATTGCAGATTATCAAATGTCTCGTATCTATAGGAAGAAGTTTTTATAAACCTTAAAAAAAAAAAAAAAAAAAAAAAAATATTATTTATTTTTCATGCCAAAACTTTCCCGTATTTGCGGCAAATTAAATAAATATCATTCACAATTTAATTTTTAATGTCACTTTAGGGCGAATAATAAACTTTTTTTTGCCCTCCCCATCGCTAAAAATATTTTACAAAATATTTCCACAATTTTTTGCTGAAACATAAAAAATTAGCATTTTTCTGAATTTTCTAAGCATTTATGGCAGACCAAGAAATTTTGCAAAAAAATCCAAATTTTTTATGTGAACTTTGTCACACTTGTAGCACCTTTTCTGCTCCACCAATCATTTAAAAGAATTTTTTTTTTGTACAAAGTCTTCAAAAAACATAATTTTTTTTTTTCCAAAACTTTAATGCTATTGCGACAGATGAAGAAATTGTTCAAAAAATTTCAAATTTTTTGTGAGTACTATGTGCCACCAATGGCACCTTTTCCGCACTACCCGTCAGCGAAATTAAAAAAAAAAATTGTTTTTCAACCCACCCTATTATGTACATGACCGACGCATGCACTTTTACCTCCTAGCTTTTGAAAATAAATGAAATTTATTTTTAAAAAGTAATAGTTATTTAATGCCTTCAATTTTTTATTTTATAAAATAATTATTCATTTTAAATAAGTGAAGTTAAAATTATTTTAAGCAAAGAACATGTTATAAATTTTCAAAAATATTGTTATCAGAGAAAAAAGACAAAGATGAAATCTGAGAATTTGTTTTAAAATAATTGAATTGAATAAAAAGAAAAAAATAGCAATGAAAATAAACAAAGAATAAAAATAAATAAGTAAAAATGAGAAAAAGAACCAAGCAAAAAAAATAATGTTAGCTTTTGAAGCGATTGAGATCCAGAATAATATAGTAGAGAAGTTGGAGAGGTCGGAAAAGGAAAACCTTCAACTATTTAAAAAAGGCGATAATTATTCTGATTGTATTGACGCACACAAAAAAAAATGGCTACCAAAACAAAAAGAGAAAGGGGGGGGCGACTTTCATGAATAAGAGTAAATCAGTACAAGGAATGACAAAAAAAAAAGTGTCGGTAGCAATTAATACGTGCAAGAATCGAAACAATTTTACCCTTCCCTTTTAGAACTAATGCTTTGCTGAAAAAGAAAAGTAACAAAAAACATCCATAGAAAAATATGGGGGGGGGGGGGAGGAGAGAGAGAGAAACTACAAATAACCTTGTGAGATATACTCAATACATTTTTTATTCACGAAAAAACTTGAATGCTATTTTATTCACACTAATTTAGTTTTTTTTTTTTTTTTTTTTTTTTTTAACCTGGGTCATTATTTATTTCCTGTAGGATAAACGGAAAATTAAAACACTGAATCAGATTAAGTCAGTGGTGCCAAAAGTGGACACCGTAGCACCCTGGGGTACCGCAGACAGAGGCGAGGGACATCGTGAAGTGTCTGTGGTATGAATACATATGAAATAAAGATATATTTAGGGTGTCGCGAGAAAATTCAAATATTTCAAAGGGTGCCGCGAAACGGAAAAGTTTGGGAAACCCTGGGTTAAGTACGAAATAGAGTCTGAATCTAATGTATTTCCTTTTAAAACATGGTAAGCGGTGAAATAAAATCAGCATCTTAGATTTGAAACTATTAATGAAAAAATAACACACTCTTGAAGAATAAAATTTACTATTAACACAAATCAACAATGAAATAAGTATAGTACGTGAAGTAAGCATAGTTTCACCTACTTTTCTGTACTGCATGCTTCTTATGGAGAGAAAAAATACATAAGTTCAACTACGTACAATTTCGTCACATATTAATAAAATTATGAAACACAAAGCGCGAATGAAATTTTGAGGCGAACTTCCGATTTTCAATGCGTGAAATACGCTTGTAAAGAACATCTCTGAACCCAATAAACAGAAGTAACATGTAAGCTCAAAGGCCATTTCACAGAATTTTGTTCAAATGTACACTAGAAAAATTTCGAAACGTAACTGATTATTTCCGTGGAACATAGCAGGATTTCACGGGTTTTCACCTATTTCCCCGTAAAATCAAGCATGTTTGCAAACATGTTTTTTGAATTGCTTCTAGTTGCACGAATACACACTCCTCACTGCAGTGAAAAATATTTTTAGCTACCAGTTAAAATATTAATTGAGTGTATTTATTAAGTGTATCGTCTTTAGTTCAATTACGGTACGTCCAGATTGTCTAAGTTTCCAATGAGAGCGAGTAAGTCACTGACACTTTTTTTGCCATAACTAATTAGTTTACTGTTTCATACGCACATCATTTTATTTTGAGTTAATCCTACCAAAACACAAATTTAAAATAAAGCAATGCGCTAATCAAACAGTAAATTAAATAGTTATGGCAAAAAAAAAAAAAATGTCATGTTGCGGTTGCATTTGGACAAAATACTGTGAAAAATGGCCTTCAAATAAAACTAAATATAACTTCGTGACAAATTGATCAAATTATTAGAAACAAAAGGAGAAATGCGTTTGACTAAATTTTTGAGGCGCATTTCCGATTTTCAATGTTTGAAATGCGCTTGTAGAGAATATCTCGGAACCAAAGTAAACAAAAGTAACATATAAGTTCAAATTAAACTGCGTACAACTTCGTCACAAATTAATAAAATTATTAAAGACAAAATGCGTTTCACTAAATCCTTTTTGGCGTATTTCCGATTTTAAATGCGTGAAATTGCTCTTGTAGAGAATATCTCTATACCAAAATAAACAGAAGTAGCATGTAAGCTCAGATAAAACAACAAAAAGATATTCAAAACCGTTATGTGGATGCATCCTCACATTGTTGAAAGCTATTGACCTTCAGTTAATGGTCCTTAAATTACATCCTCAGAAACATTTTCGCACCAAAATGCAAGAAATCGTTTGCAGCACGCAATCCTCAAAGCTGAAATGCCAGTCTTTCGTAAATTTGAGTTGTTTGTTGTAATCAGCGTTATCATCATCATCGTGTAACGTTAAATTACGATCCCGTAAATTTTGGCAAGGTGAAAACATGTAACTCGTCATTGCTTGCAAAGGGAAAATTTACTTTTTCGGAGCATATTATCAGAATAGTAGAACCTCGATTGTCCGAAACTGTTTTAACCGAAACCTCTTTTAACCGAACTATGTTTCCTTAAATTTAATTAATTTAGTTATTTTGATAAGCAAACATCATCACTTCGAGGTCAATAGAAAACAAAAATTGCCTTTTTGGCGCATAATATCAGAATAGCAGAACCTCGATTATCCGAAATTCTTTTAACCGAAACCTCTTTTAACCGAACTATGTTTCCTTAAATTTAATTTGTTTATGTTGATAAGCAAACATCATCACTTCGAGGTTAATAGAAAACGAAAATTGACTTTTTCGGCGCATAATATCAGAATAGTAGAACCTCGATTATTCGAAATTCTGTTAACCGAAACCTCTTTTAACCGAACTATGCTTCCTTAAATTTAATTTAGTTATTTTTATAAGCAAACAATATGGCTTCAAGATTATTAGAAAAGGAAAATTGGCATTTTCGGCGAATAATATCAGTATAGAAGAGCCTCGATTATCTGAAACTTTTAACCCAAACCTCTTTTAACCGAGCTATATTTCCTGAAATTTAATTAATTTAGCTATTTTAATAAGCAAACAATATTACATCAAGGGTATAAGAAAGTGTAGCCCCCGACGAAGGCACCGCATTATATCCGAGCATTTCCATCATTTTTTTCCCATCTCATTCTCGCCATAAAAATTTTGAAAACGTTCTAAACAATATTAGTTTTAAAACGCTAGTCAAGACGAAAACGATCGAAACTAAGAAAGTATGAGTTAAATAAATACGTTTGTGCATAAAAAGTAAAATAAGAAATAACAACGTTAAATAACTTTTTGAAACTTCAATTTTGAAAAGTTTATGGAAGGCAGATTGGAACCTCATTCCTTTTCTTACCATCATAAAAAAGGACCTGCACTTGCATTTTAGGACTTTAATCTGGAAAAGTTGCCGGTGCGTTGTCACTCAAGGGATTGGCAATCGCGTCATCGCCCCTCCCTTGTATCCGTGTATGTCATTTGAAGAATTCACTCAAATGTCTGCAATTCCCAGTTTAAAACTTGCGTTCTAATAAGTTGCGCTTCTCTAAATCCGCTGTAACAATTTACATTTAAGTTTCGAGCGGAGGTTAACAAATAGGAACCTTGTAGATACTTGTTTTCATGCTTTTAGCTATGCATGAAACGGCACACCCACATGTTGCTCTCACTCCGCAACTTAATAGCCGTCATATGCAAGTGGTGAAACTCTGATGAGGCTGGATCCCAGTACCATCTATCATGGAGCTGACATGCTCCAATGGCGAAAGGTTCCCGAAACAATCCAACTGCTGAGATAAATGCCCGTTAAGTAATGAGAGGGAATATCAAAGAGTGGACCATGAGATAGATTTTGCTTTCAAACTTCAGGGTGCTCTTTCATTTGAAATTCAGATCTGCTCGAATTCGATTTCTGTTATTCATTTATGCAGAATTCTCGAAACTCTCATCTGGATGCCACGGGAGACAACTAGTATCAAAGCGGATATCAGAAACGATGCCTTTGTGTGGTTTAAAATGAGCTAAGGTCTTTTAGTGAAGTTGATTCAATGATTGGTACTTAACCTTTTCGCCCAGCGTTATATCACGTCAATTGCAGTTGAAAATTAAAAAAATAAATAAATAAAGGTAAGATTATAGTCCTTTTGGAAGGTAAAACTTTGAACCTAGTGGTTCAATTTTATACTGCCGTGGGGCGGCAACTGCAAATTTTCATTTTAATCCTTTTTTTTTTCTTTTTTCGTCTTCTATTGTACGTTAGCTTTATTGTACAAGCTGGCTTATTTCTATTCCGCTGAAAAAAAAAAAAAAAAAAAAAAAAAACGCGAAAAAAAACGTCGAATTCCAACATTATTAATATTGAATCCAAAACCAGTTTCTTCAAATATCTCGCAAACTTATTTCTGCAGGTACTGCCGTTTACCTGCCCACTGCAGTTCACTTCACCACTAATTATAAAACATTACATGATAAATTTAAATATTCGTACACCCAGACATTAAAGATACATAGCAAGGTTGTTTCTTTTTTCTTCCAAGGCGTGAAAATACTCCTTGGCATTTTTTTTAGAAGGGTAAAATTTGTTTTTAAGAATGAGACACACGAAATCAGTAAAGCCTATAATGCAACTTCCTAAGGATGAAAGAGGAAGATGGTCGGGAAAGAAGTGATTTTAAAGCTAACTTAGGCTTTTAGGAGGTATTCAAGATGTTCGACATTTTTTATTCAAAAAAATAACAAAACATTCAAATATAATAATTTAAGAAAGACAATCCCCCCCCCCACACACACACTTCAACGTCACACTTCACCCTGCTCCCCCCCTTGTCATATGTCATGTTATTTTTTATTATCCTATTCTAATTTTCAAAAAAGCATAATATCACATTTCTTGCTGCCCCCTCCCTCCCTCTAGTCGCAACCTCACAATTTGATGACCATCCTTCCCCTCTCAAAGCATGCATCATTTAAATATG
Source organism: Uloborus diversus (assembly GCF_026930045.1). Lineage (NCBI taxonomy): Eukaryota > Metazoa > Arthropoda > Arachnida > Araneae > Uloboridae > Uloborus > Uloborus diversus. Next base: position 128,351,350 of record NC_072732.1, read on the forward strand.
TGTCCTTGTTTAAGTGCGTGAAATACTTAAACGCATTTCATTCAGCGATTACAAAACATGCAAACAAAACTAGCGAAAACAATCGTAAAACCGAATATAAGAGAAAAATATCTGTTGAAGTTGATTTAAATATTTAACATAAATCTAGGGCTCGACCGATGGCATTTTTTGGCCGATGGGCCGATGCCGATTGTTGGCCGATTGTTTAAAGATGGCCGATGGCCGATGGCCGATTGTTTTCCTCCAAATGGCCGATGGCCGATGCCGTTGGCCGATGGAAAAAAAATCAAACAGAAATAAATTAATAAGATTATCAGGGATTTAAAGGATCGTTTATTCATTTCACTTTACTTCCTTTCTACGAATAAGGAATGGTATAATCAAAAAAAATAAAATAAAAAAAACAGATTTCGACCTAAATTTCTATTTTACGATCACCCAATTTAAATTTCATAAAGTTTTTCCGGCACATTTGTACATGCATATGTACTTAAGGACATGTAGATGACCGAAATATCCATTTTGAACGCCTCCTCAGTTAATTATCGCAAATTCTCGCGCAAACTTGCGTCACTCAAAAACGTTATGAAATAGTATGTAAAAAACACATACGTACGTAGTATGATCTAAAAGTTCAGGGACAAGTTGTATAAAACCTTACCCTGAATAGTTCAAATTACCGAAGCACATCTATCAACAAAATAGTCACCTTGGACGACTATGCACTTCTGCCAACGTTCGTATAGCTTTTAGAAGCACTCCTGTGGAAGACATTTTTCGCAACCTCCTGTAAGGCCTCTTGCGCTGCTTAAACTTCATTGTGGGGAAGAAGGCAAGTTTCATGTTGAGGCTTAGCTCCGAGTGACTTTTACTTGTTCCCAGCCAAAAAAAAAAAAAAAAAAACATTTGCATGGACGTCGCTTTCTTCCGTCAGGAGAAGATAAAGCTGCATCATAGAAGGTAGCGAAAAACGGCTTCCAGGACTGATTCCAGAAGTTTCATGAACACTGGCAGAAGTACATAGTCCCTCAAGGTAACCTTTTAAAGGTGAACGTGCTTCGGCAATGTGAACTATTTTGAGTAAGGTTCTATACAGCTTGTTCCTGAACTTTTGGGATCGTATCACGTACAATCTGTATAGGGTGTAGTTATGCTTCTCCTTTTTTGACTGCTGTGTAATGAAAGAGAAAGAACAACAGCCAAAAAAAAAAAGAAAAAGAAAAGAATAAAAAAAAGGAAGAAAAACAAAGAGACTGTTTAATAACCAATAGATTTTTTTTTTAATTGAACATATAACTAAGATTTCAGTAATATTGTAATAATGTATGGATTTAGGTACACTAAAAATAGTTTTAAAACATTAAATTATGTTATTTAATCATTCAAAAAAAATAATAATAACAATAAAAAAAATAAAAAAAAATAATAAGAATAAAACTATGAAACCGTCAACCAATTACGCAATTAAAGTGGAAAGATTGCACGTAGACATTTTTTAGTCATCAAATTAAACAAAAAAGGTATCAGATAAATTACAATATTAAATCATAATAGGAATATTTTTGTACTTATTTAAAATTTATGAATAGAAAAGTTTGCATTTTTCATAAAAGCTATCATAGTGACATACATTTTGCTGAAAAACGAAATAGCCATGAAAAGAGCGAGGTTCTTAAAACGCAGCTACAAAAAAAAAAAAAAAAAACTCAATATTTACACCAAGTTAATAACCGAAATAAATATACTACTTGATCTGATGTTTGCACACATAGTATTGAACAATTTGATTGTTTAATCTTTTATGAAGCTTTACAAACAAGTTCAAATTAAATTTTTAAATTTAACAATAATTTTCTGAAATTTTTTTTAAAAAATGCATAATAAAAAATCCTTGAAACTTTTCTATAAAAAACGAAAATAACTGATTCATTGATTTTATATAAATACATAAAAATCGTTTCTCACAACAGAAAAAAAATCGATCGCTATTAATGATGCAAAAAAGAAGTCGCATTACGAAATATAGGTGAAACAAGTATGAGAAATACGCAAAATGACATTTCTTGACCACAATAAATAATCGCTCTAAATATTTAAGAAATGCTTGAAACGACGAGGGATGGTTTGGGGGGGGGGAGGTCACCCTCTGATTTTGGAGTAACTCACACTTCGGCCCCAACTTAGGCCTCATTTGCTTAGTACAGAACCGCTACCACCAACGCCTCGGAAGAGTTTCTGAATCTACTTCAGCACTTCCGAAGAAAAAATTCAAAAGTTCCTTGGATTTTCGAATTATGTCACCATTCAAAACGTCTTTAATCAATTTCTTACATTAATGCTCTAAATTCTTTCTAAACAATAGATAAAGTTTGAATAAAAAAATATCTAAATATTGTTAATTTAAAGAACTCAGAAGTACAATTAGAGTTTAATTTCAGAAATTGAGGTAGTGGGAGGAGGGGCACGCAAGTGTTCTCGGAAATTCAAAAAATAGTCGTAAAAAATCGAGTTCAAAATAATCATAAAAATGGAGCTGAAAAATCCTTTTTAAACTTGCACCCGAGTTTGTTTACGTGCAGTGGCGGATTTAAAATATAGCAAATGTTGCAACTGCACGAAAGGCCCCATAACTATAGGGACACCGTAGAAGTTACAAAAATGCTTATGATAAATGTTTTACAACTTCTGTGATAGAGAAATGGGGCCCCAAACTTGTAGCTCCGCCGAAGCGATACAGAAAAGACTGCATTAATGTGATTCATAATAAAAATATCGAAAAATTAAAAATTACCGTCGGTCAACGGGAATCTACCAAAATGACACAAAAACCGGTTTTTCCATCTCATATTTGTTTCCATGGTTTCCAATGCGGCAATGTATCACCAAATGATCGTCAGTCTGAGACACTATATTAGTTTTACATTGAAATAAGTAATTAATAGCTACAAAAAAGGAGTAAACCGGCTTTTCAGAACACCCAATCGGAGACAAAAAGGGAAGCGCACAACTGGAACGTACGTACCCCCCTAATGCGAAAACTTAACCTTCTACAGCTTACCATCTTTGAGTTATGACTTTTGAGAGATATATACGTACATCCAACTGCAAGAAACAACAGTGCCGTCGACTGGATTTATGGGCCCCTATGCAACTTTCTTCAGGGCCCTAACTTTTTACTTGAATCTCCTCTTTCTTCGCTCTGCTTTTACATAAATACCCTAAATATTGTCAATGGGTCTAGGTCTGATAAAAAGGTTTTTTTCTTTTTTTTTAACTAAAAGTTTTTTTCTCTCAATTAAAATTGCTTTGCTGTGCTTCTTCTTAATCCAAACTTTGTAATTTTATTAAAAAGAGATTCTTGTATACAGTGCCGGATTTCGACTTAATGGGGCTTCAGGCTATTTTAAGTATGGGGGACCTTTTTTGTAGCTCGGACAACATTAACAGGTTTTTTTTTTTATTTTTTTCCCAACTATGTCTTTTCCTCTGGCACATATAGCAGTATAGCCATGAATGTGTTTTCAAAAAATGTTTTGGTATACTGTCTTTTTCTTTTTTTTTTTTTACCTTGGACGAGGAGGGTTTTGCAGAAGAATTATACAAGGATCTCCTTTGAGTTGAGGGTAGAATACCTCAAACTTGAGGGGGTCCGGGTGTTTCTCCCCCGTAAATGTTTTTGAAAAATGCAATAAAAAATTCTGCATTTTGAGGTTTTATAAGAGATAATTCGAACTACAAAAACATCAGCAAAAATAGGAAAACAAAATACAGATTTTTTTTTAAACTAATGCACTCTTTTGCAAATTAAGGCAATACAAAAGAAAAATTGCCCTTGGTTCAACAAATCGTTGATATTTATCGACAGAGAGGAAGAGCGAGAGAGAGAAGAAACTTGCTCACATCGACTTTCGGTTACATATTTTATTTTTCGACTCGTTAGTTTTGATTATCCCTTCTACCCACCGACAAACAACGCTGAATCAATTGAAAAATCATCTAGATCAAACAATGCATTAAATTCTTTAAAATAAATGGTGGAAATATTTTTAAAACAGGTATTAATGAGAAAGCAACACCCTAACTATTCAGAAAGTTCACCTAAAGCTATAGCTTGTTTAGCTTACACGTAAATTCAACACTGATTCTAATTAATACAGTGACACAGGGGAACCCCTTCCCTCCCCCCCCCAAGAGAAAGGGCACCCCCTCCCCAAAACAATTTAATGGCCTGACCCCCCTAGGTGAGCACCCTTGAGTGACATAACAGTGTCCCTTTTAGACATTTGATGAGAAGTGTTTCGTCCAAAATGTTTTCCCAAATTAGGCAATCGTTCTTACTCTTGAAACAAAGCTAGAATTTGTTTCAATTTGTATCACTGAACTTAAAACTCAAATCAATATATATTTTAAAATATTTCATCAAACTGAGCCGTTTGCCAATGTTTTAAGTTTCAAACGCTAAAAATGCAAGCGTTTTTTGTTTTTTTTCCCCTTGTCCATTTCACTAAAATTCTAGTAATCTTTCAGAAATAAGAGTTTTTTTTTTTTTTTTTTTTGAAATTTACGCAAAAAGAAATCATATTTATTTTTGGTTGATACAGTCGATAGAGGGCTCTGAAGATGAGGACAAAAAAAAAAAAAAAAAGAAATTCTCACTTCTAACTTGCAAGACTGAAAACTTGTAATCTTTAGGAGAAAGAGTTTCTTCAAACTAAAAAGCTTTAAAAAAAAAAGAAAGAAAAGAAAGAAAAAAGTGGTGACAAGGATTTTTTCTTTTTTTTAGGCCCGCTTCGCGGGCCCCTCAATCTCTCATGGGCTCCTATGCAATGCATAGGCTTGCCCCCCCTTCTCGACGGCCCTGAGAAACAACGCAATAATTAACTTGTTTGGTACCTGAATGTAGTATTAAAAACACTTTCAGAGGTGACTAAAATAGAAATTCATACTGAAATTTAAGTAAACAGTTTTAAACTCCCAAAAATCAAAAACTCCCTTTACTTTGTATTAAAAAGTAAAAACAGCAAAGGTCCTTTGAAAAAAAAAAAAAACATCGGCCTATTCCATCGGCTTTTTGCTGTATTTTAAGGCCGATGGGCCGATGTTTCCTGCAAGTTAGCATCGGCCGCCGATGCCGATGCCGATGGCTAAATTATTGAACCATCGGCGCCGATGCATCGGCCAGGCCGATGCATCGGTCGAGTCCTACATAAATCCGATACAACAACTCAACACAAGTTTGTTTGTGCGTTTATTTTTGTAAAATAAAACAGAAACATGTCAGTGTAAAAGAAGTTTTGCCTCAAGCAAGAATGTAACCATCTTTTTTCAACAAAAATAACGTTTAAAAAGGTGTTAACAAGAAACTAATCCTTTGAAATGTCAAATTTTCAATCCCGTTCTTTTTGAAATGTTTTTTTTTTTAATTTTATTCTCATCTATACGCACAAACACTGATACACACAACAACGCTAAACATACAAACTGTGTAAAATAAAAAAAATTACATTACACAATATAATAATTATTATGCTCACAGATGTAACTGAAAACTGCGAACCTAAAAATGGTCAAAAGAAGAAAAATAAGTAAAAATCGCTATCTGCTCTATTTATGGAGGATTTTTTTTTTTTTTTTTTGGAGAGAGGGGGGGGGGGCAAATTCTCAAAATAGACATTCTGAAGTATCACTGGATATAATTTACAATTTTGCACAAATGAGTAAAACACGTTTAAATATCTTCCCTTACAAGTAGAAATGCGAAAAACAAGTGTAATTTTTTCGAGGTTTGAGGAACCGCATTAACATAAAAAATAGCAGTTTAAACGATGCTCAACCCCGTCCATGTTAAATTGTTTCACTAGAATTACTTCTAACGCGAAAATAATAAAATGAAGTTACTTTGAGAAACTGGAATGCAGCAAACGAAGACGGCCGCATCTCGAAACTGCTAAATTTTGACTGCTAGTAAATTTGACAGGTTTGTTTCAGGGAACACTTCCACGTGAGGGCAAACTTATCAGCATTTTTTGACATTTCAGTTCAAAGTTACTCAGTAAAGTTCGGATTTTCGACTTTTGGCCAGCTTTTTGGCTCAATTTTAGCTGTGCGACGTTTAGTTCAGTTCAAACCTTGCAAAATCTTTGTAATGATAAAACTGATCATTCAAAAGGGGTAAAGAGCTTTGTTTTGGTTACATAGCACTATGTAATAACAGTCAGCCACCTTTCCTATTTCATGGTAGGGGGCGCGGTGGGGAGGTTGAGAAGGCAATAAAGAAATGAAATGAAGTGAAAAGAATTCGTAGTTTGACAGCGATGGAGATGAAGATGAGTGTTCGATGTTTGAAGATTTGTGTGACGTTTAGTGCTTGTTTACTAAATAAAACTGAGTCCATAATAAGGATTTGTTTCGACTTAAAATTGCAAATATGATTGCCGTTACTATTTTCATTCACTACCGGAGTGATTCGCATTGTATTGCGGTGAGTTTTTAATTTAATTTTCAATTAATTAAGTGTAATTGTTCACATGTGATTTTTAATCACTTGACGTATTTGTCAGTATCATTGCATTTTGGTGTGTTTTTAATTAAGTTTTCAATTTATTTAGTGTAATTGTTCAGCTGTGATTTTTAACAACTTGACGCATTTGTCTGTGCCTAACACTGCCGAAAATTACCAGCAAATTTGCACATGTCCGTATTTGACACGAGCGATCAAATTTCACGTTATTTCATTCTTAATGCCTGTCTGAGCTCTGTTCTAGAAAAATAGGTTAGATTATTATTGATCTTATTTACCATGAATGGCACAACTGTGCGCTATTTTTCTTGTTTAAACCACGTTCTCTTGTGCCGTCCCCCAACTATTATGCCTCCAAATTATGATCTAACAATTTATGAATAAAATGCAAACAATTGCCGCATTCTTTTTAATTCATTAAAAATAATAATAAAGTAAGTATTTGAAATGGTACTTCTTTTCAATGTTTATGTTACGCCCTATTTGGTGCATTATTCCTGACCGATTTGGTGCTTTTTATTGACAACCAAGCAGTTTCAGAAAATTTTCGCACCCAAATCCGTAGTTTCGTTCGTAGGGTAGGAGGGCAGGGACAGATACAAAAAACCATTTCAGGGGGGGGGGGGTCACGCTGAAGAATGACTCCCCTCCCCCTCCCATGAACGAACCTACAGTTTTGGGTGAAAAAAAATTCTGAAACTGCTTGGGGTATAATAAAAGCACCAAATCTGCCACGGATAAGACACCTAATTGGGGATAAACGTTGCAAATCAATTTCATAAGAAATGAAACGAAGTAGTAGTAGTTTCAAATATTTACTTTCAAAAATAATTAAAAAATTGAAAAGGTACTGTAATTGCTTACATTTTATATAAAAGTGTTTGAACACAATGTGGACGGATACTGTTGTCGACGGTTTAGAGGGAGGTGTCATGCCCCCAAGACCTTCCCCCTGCATCCGCCAGAGTAGGAGGGAGGGGGAATCGTTCATCAGCATACTGCCCCTCCCCAAATGGTAATTTGTGTAAACTGTATCTCTGGTGTAAATAGGTTCTTTGGTGCGGGGTAAAGGTAATACATTTTTACTGCCAAATTGAATTTTTAGCCATCCTTATGATTAAAAGCATAACAATTTAATTTAATTTGCAAATTTTGAAATTCAAAAAGAAAAAAAATGAAATTCAAAAGCATGCAGTCAAATTGTTTACACTTCGTTTGCATGATAAATTTTTTGCTACTTTTAACAATCCCCCCTCCCCGCCCCTCCCTCTTCCCCCGGCCCACTACTGAAATCGCGAAAAATAACTTTCCCTGCACTTATATATTCATTTTGAATAAAAAAATAAAATAAATAAAAAACCGTAATTTTGGTCAGTTTTTTCGGAAAAAAAAAAAAAAAAAAAACTTTGTGTTTCAAAAGTTTTCAAGAAAAGCTGCCCAACCAGGCCCGTGATTTTGAATTTTTATGAGAGGGGGAGGGTTGTCAAACGGCATATAATACAAAAAAAATTACGTCGAAAAACAACAAAAACCACGCCGTAAATACATTAAATTCTCAAAGCCAGGTAGTAGATATTACGTATTCAACAAGAGACCAAGAGACATATTCCATATGAGACAACATTGCGGACAATCAACGAGCATCCTAATAATCATATATTTATAGAAAGGATTAATAATTACATCTCCCCTGAATTCCCAGGGCAGCACTGCAGCATTGAAAAAACAGTAGATCCCCTCCCCCCTCCGAGCAAACTTTCAAAATTATACCCTCAATCCAACCACATGACCGCCAAGTCAATAGACCGCCGCTAATTTTATTTAAATGATCCAAACACAATATTTAATTTAAAAACCTACCACTGCGATGGCCTTTGACCTAATTTAACTCACCCAATCTTTATAGCTTGCGGTAAAACGATGATGTAAGTAGGAATGATTGAATTTCCATATTTGGAGAACATCATCAACCAAACACCCAGTAATACATGACTTGACCGAACAAATGTGTTCTATTTTAAAGTAAACGAATTTTCACAACAATGAAATCGCGTTCATGTTATGACTAGAAATGAAGTGAAAGCTAACTGAAATCTGGAATCTAGTAGAAGGGTTTGGGACATTTTTACGCAACTCGGATTTTGAAAGTTTCTTTTTTAATCAATTATAACATTTACATTATTTACTGTCATAGTTAAACAAACCCTTATTGTCCATTAAATACCACACTTTATGAGTACACTTACATTTTTTCTGTCTTCTATTTAAACTTATTTCGCGACTTAAAATTTATATCTTCGCAAGATTAAAACTTTGATGCCATTAAAAATAGTTGTTTTGCTAGTGTAAGAATTATCAGAGTACAAAAAAAAAGTTTAAAAAACTGAAATATGACTACACAAAAAAACTACTAAACCGTACGAAACAAGGTAGGTGCTGTTTGCTATCATCGTCTTATTGAGTAAAACAAGTCATTTGTTACGTTAGATAATAGCTTCGCTTTAACCAGACGTGGCTCCAAGGGAGGGGCAGGGGGGCAATTGCCCCCTCGTCGGAAGCGTCTTGCCCCCCCGTCGGGGAAAATTTAGTATTTCGTCGGGGAATCTGTTTGCTTTGGCGTTTATCGTAAATGATAAAATTTTCTCATATATGAACTAGAAAAAAAAAATTAGTAGAAAAAAGTAGAAGTATCTTATATATATATATATAAAAGGAAACAAAAATCAATCCCCTTTGAGGCGGCAAGTTTAGCCCGAGTCCGTATAACGTCGTCCAGATGCAGGGTCTTCCAGATGGTGACAAAATATAGCTATTACTTCGGGGGAAATGGTGTGTTTTGATCCTTGAAATTTCTGTTTGTCGATGCAGGGTGTCGATGAGCTGGTTTTGACCTCAGGGTGTCCACTTAGACTAAAAGAGTACCATCCCCGTCTCTGCCCGTCTCTGCAGAATGCAGTGGTGATTACCGGTCAGACCTAAGGCGTCGTCATCGGGCCATCGGGTTACAAGAGAAATACGTACTGAATGACAATAGCCAGGACAAGACGAGAGGGGATGGGGTGGGGGGGGGGGGGGTTGTCATCGGGGGAGAAAAAACATGCTTCAGAGATTTTTGCTTTCCTATTACATTCTAAACAGCTCTTCATCAGCACGTCAAGTGTGCAGACGCAGACCACACTTATTGATGCGTTTTAAAGTACTTTATTTTCACTCAGAAGTTACAAGTAAGTTATTACTAAAGTTATTTACAACTTTTCTGATTATTGTTGATTGTTCTGCAACAAAACATATCGATGAGTAAACGATTTTTTTACCTCATACAAGGAAGTGTACTAAAGTAGATTTAATGTTTTAATTTTTTAGTGCAATAATGTCTTGTCTTCAAACGCTAAATGCAGGAAAAAAATTCTTTGGACTAATATAATGAAAACAAATACATGTTTAACATTTTAAATACATTTTTCTCAAAAACTTATATTGATCTTGTTTGTAGGCTGCATAATAGTTTTGTTGGGAATGGAGAATGATTTACTAAACATTCAGGCTTGGCACAACTAAACAATCATTAGATTATTAAAGTCGGTTTGATAATGCATCGGGTTTGGGTTCTTTTTGAGAAAAATGTTTGGGGGAGGGGGAGGGGCGAACCTTTTGGAAAAGGCAAAATTAAATAAATAAATAAATCATGTGTTAAAAGCAATTGAAAACATACATTTTGCTTCCATTTTTTTTCCAGATGTTATCATGTAGTCGAAACTCATGTTTCTAACTTAAAGTAAAAGCTGCGCTTAGCCCAGACCGCTGTAATCATTTGATCGGACCAAGTCCAATTCAAAAGTCAACATTGCTCCTTCGAGATCGATCAAACCAACTTACAGACTGATACCAGACTCAATCTTGTTTAATTTTTTTTTTTTTTTTGAAAGCTATATTCTTTTTTTTTAATATGCTTTTTTTCAAGTACTAAAATAGTGTAAAAAAGCAGTGCTGCGCAGTCGGAGTCGGACAGATTTTGGAGACAAGGAGTCTGAGTCGGCATTTGTAGGTTAAAAATTCCAAGAGTCGGAGTCATTTTCCCTAAATGCCTGTAACACTGCCAGTGATTGCGGGGTCGGAGTGAGAGTTGGAGTCGAACTGATTTTAAGGTAAAGGAATCGGAGTTGAATTGTTTGTCGGTGAGTTAGAGGGGTGATTAAAAACTAATTGTATCGAAAGCCAATGTGAGCATGAAGCAATGCGGTGTCTTTTCGTTTCCCGCGCTGTTTCTCTCTGTCGACTGCTGTCATTGGTTTTTCGAATCAAAAACAATTTTTACTGTGTATTATCTTAATTTTTGAAAGAGTTTATAACTTAAAAAAAGTTTTGTTTGCCTATTTCTGTCCTGAAATTTTTGTAGTTGCAACTACATCTTATAAAATTCTGCATTTTGAAGCCTTATATCTATTTTTCAAAATTTCCTCCGGGGAAGAAATCCCCGGGCCCCCTACAATTGGGAATATTTTGTACTCCACTTAAAGGGGAGTCATGTGTGACTTTCTTGATAACATTTCCCCTCTTAAGGTCAATCCAACTCAGGACATCAGGGAAAACACATTAAAACACGATCATCAAAAATTAAAGTATTGCTGTATGTATCAGATGAAATAGACCGACATAGTCAAGGAGAAAAAAAATTATAAAAAAAAAAGTGCCTCTATTACACCATCGAGAGAAACGTTGTTAAAACTGCAAAAGGGGCCCCACACCTAAAATGGCTTAGGACCCCGTTAAGTCTAAATCCGGCCCTGAGTTGGAGTCGGCCATTTTCCCTCCGACTCCGTAGATCTGCAAAAATGATCTATATAGATAAATTTTGGGGTAAGACTTTGAATTTACATTTTCCCCCTTTAGTCTGGAAAGAGAATTAAAACTTGAAATTTGAAATTATGACCTATTTCAACTGGCATGTTCAATAAAAAGTTTGAAACTAATGGTTATGCATTTTCGAATTATGAATGCTTCAAAAAATTTGAAAAAAGTTAGGTATATAGTTAATTTAAAAAAAAAGAGAAAAACCTTACACAAAAGAAACTGGTGCAATTAATGTTAATCACTTTGATACTTAATAATTTTGTTTATGACGTAATATCGTCGGCACTATGCTGAACTACCGAATGTGAAAATTGGCTCTTTTCAGGAGAGCCGAAACAATATTTTTGTCCACCAGACGCTTTAGTTATTTTCAATTTTTTTATTTTTATAAATAACATTAAGTGTAAATCTTATTGTTTGAAGTACAGTAAACTCTCGATTATCCACGAGTGGATTATCTGCGAAAGTCTCGGAAAAAGAAAAAAAAAATAGTTGAAAATTTTTGTTCTTCAAAAACGCGGATCTGAAATCAATTCGTTCCAGATTTTTTTTTTTCCCTTTCCCACGACAAGTGCTCCTTCTCAAAAAACGTGAAAGTGGATATGCATTGTCATCAACTTCTCTTTGACACGTGCCTCAAGGGAAAGCGTTCAGCTGATTTCGGTAAAACACATGTGTTTACTGAAGACCCCTTAAAAGAGCGTAAGACATTATCTTTATCATCTGTTCCGATTGAGAAAGGTTCGGAAAACGCCTACAGGTCTTCTGGGAATTCTCTGACGGGGTCTTTTTACTTCCTTTTACAAAAAAGGAAGTATTGTATTCGCGAAAAAATTTTCACTCAAAAATCGCCCTTAATTTCCATTTTGCTCACCCCCAAATGAATGTTGAGTTTTTTTTTCGATTCGACCACATGCGGAAAAGTGCCTAAGAATGTATAGACACGCGAAATATCCATTTTGACCATCACCGAGGTAATTACAACGACTTTTCTCGTGCCGTCTGTATGTATGTGCGTATGTGTGTATGTGCGTATGTGCGTATGTGCGTATGTATCTCGCATAACTCAAAAATGGTATGTCCTAGAAAGTTGAAATTTGGTACATAGACTCGTAGTGGGGTCTAGTTGTGCACCTCCTATTTTGGTTGCATTCGGGTGTTTCTAAAGGGGTCTTTTGCACCTTTTTGGGGGGAAATCATTGTTAATTTCGATGCAAACTCAAGTGGTGTTATAATTTGGCGGTCACTTGGCGATATATCGCCAGTCTTTTGGTTGCCAAGTTTTGTCGCCAACTTGGCGAAAAATTTGGCGATTTTTTTTTTTTTTTTTTAAATCTGCTTTCAATGTGGCCATTGCTAGTGATATTTAAAGAGTTAGAGAGAGAATCCCATTAAAATTGCAATAATAGGGAAATAGCATTAAATTGGTGTAAAAGGAAGTCATGTGATGCACACATCAGCTCGTTTGTTGTGGTCACACACTGTTTTCACTTCTGGGCTGTTGAATGTTTTAGGTTGACGGAAAGTTCCTGATTTAAATTTTAGTTTATTTTAGTTCTGTAGAACTTGAAATACACATATTTTTTAATGCCGCATCTCTTTTAAACGTTTCACGTTTTATTTACAATACAATCAAAAGATAATTTCTGTCTTCTTTACATTTGGTTTTAAACCTTTTTCGGATTGTCCACGATTTTCGTTATCCGCGGTACCTGAGCCACTCAATTCCGCGGATAATCGGGAGTGTACAGTAGTAATAGCCCTTTTTGAGTACTACGGCAAACCATTGAATTTGAAAAACGAGATTCGCGATTTTTCACCTTCGTTTGTTACCGAGTATAGCATAGTGCCGATCATATTATCAAGTTTCGTTTTTTTTTTTTTTTTTTTGGATTACACAAAACACACACATTACTTTCGTTTAGTACATTCAAAAACTTAGAACCAACGGGTGAGGAGTTGAAGTCGGACTGATTTTGAGGTAAAGAAGTCGGAGTCAGGAGCAAGCCCGGATTACTTAATAGGCCAACCTAGGTCCTGGCCTAGGGGCGCAAGCCAAAAAGGGCGCATATCCAGGAGGAGAAAAAAAATGAACAACTCATTAGAAAAATAAAAGGAAAGTGGCATGCTAGTATTTGGACAGTAAAAATACAGCTAGAACTGATTGGGACCTTACCACTGAGCAGAAAAAAGCAATTAGAGGAGAGGGGGCGTAATGCTTGAGTCTAGGTACTGTTTCTGGTCAAAACAGATAATTTTCTAGGGGCGCCGACTCCGAGGGCGCTGCGATGCTCCAGCACCCCCCCCCCCCCCAATATTTGCGGGGGTGCCGGACACCCCCACTATCAGCAGAAAGCTGATGAAAACCTTTTTGTATGGCCTCTTTTTCTACAAGCAGAAAAAAGAGGCCATACAAAAAGGGACGAATTTTTAAATATTTAGCTAAGCTTAACAAAAAGAACAAATTATACTGTTGTGTTTTTGTTCCTAAACTATTTCTGTTTTGATTCTCACTAAAATTTTATCTGCTTTAATTTAATTCATTCTATTTTACTTTATTTTATTTTCATTTATTTATTTTTTTCTCGTAAAATTTTTTTGTGGTAAAAACCCGAAGTAAAATAAGATATTTTCCGCCTAGTGTTTCTGTTTATAAAACTGAAGCACATTTTCTTGAGAGTTATACGCTCTGAAAAATTGCCCTTGTTTGGTCCATTGTGCTCGGTGTTTGAGCACCCCCACTGGTTTTCAAAACCCGGTGACACTAAATTTTCAATATCTTTGATTTGAACAATGATTTCAAAATTCGGTAAAGCTATGATATAGAAAGTGTTCAATGTAAAAAACTTGTTCATGAAACAATTTTTCTCTTGATGTCTTTAAATCATGTCAATAAGTATATGTTTTGCAATTAATAATTTATTAGTTCATGTTTAGATTTGACAGTCAATTATTAGCGGCGCCCGAAGCTTAAATTTTTGAAGTGATAAAATTATTAATTTACCGAATGAAGTTTCAAATTTTACGGAATGACAAAACACGAGTATGCATAATTGCACGTGTAGCAAAATCTAACGAAAACAGACAATAGACATCGCTTTAAAGAATTTTTTATGCTGTCTCCAAACTGTCAGACATTGTTTGACGCATAAGGAAATTTTGGGGAGTTCACAGTGACCTCCTGCGGCCTTTGCCAATAATATCCCCTATTTTGTACACAAAATATTCACCATAGTCTGCTTTAGTTCTCCACACTAAGCATTGCATACAAGTTTCCTAATAAATAATTTCTTTGACACAATTTTCTATCTTTTCCTTTATAATTACCTCTGTTATTGGGTTTCACTTCCAACATATTATTTTTCTGAATATTTTTTTTTTTTCAAAACATCATCTAGATCACAACAAAGTTGATAAAAATAAAAGAAAAATTAAATATATTTACAGAGAGAGACCAGCAGTTTTAAATATTTTCAAGGTAAAAAATGAAGCTATCAAGGAATTCAAGAGTCATGATATCTAAATGTAAATAAAAAGGGAAAAAATACTTCAGATATCACTGCTAAATATCATCTCAGCTCAAACCGGTAAAAGCTTTTTCCTTGGGCTACAGACATTTGTTTTCCAAACACATAAAAATTTTGAGGCGGAAAATTTGAAAATTTCACAATGGAAAACCAAAACAGTTAAATGCAGGGCCGATCCTAGCAGGTGTGCAGCGTGTGCACCGCACAAGGGCGGCCAAAGCAAGGGGCGGGCCGCCGGCCGCCCGCATCATATAGTTCTTTTAATCAAGAAACATTCCTCAAGACTTTCTCACAAGATAACTTATAATAAGTCGAATAAATATGCTGAATTTTAAATGTTCAATTATCAAAGTAAGTGCCAATTTCCCGACAGCATAGCATAGTTAAAAAAAAATAGAATGTTAAGCACCCTCTTCTTTTTTTTTTTCATTGTCCATTATTATCTACTCTTTACACACATGCTTCATTTGGTAGTAAAATTTGTGACAGAACTGGTAATCAGGCATGGATACAGGGGAAAGGAAATGGCCCCCTCCTGAAGCATGAAAGGGTGCCTTCCAAAAGGAGCACCGAGGGCGGCCACTAATGTTTACCCCACCCCCCAAGTTTTTATAGACTATAGATATAGTTTTATTTTATATACAAAGAAAGCTATACTGATTAGATACTCTCGCAAGCGTTTAAAACAACAAATTCTGTGTTCAACAATCAGGGATGGGTAGAGTGACAGTGGAAAATTACAACTCCCTTGAGAGTCAAACATATACGATTGACGAACAAAAATTTTGTAATTTTCTCCCTTTGCAGCAATTTTTTCTAATTAAAATTACAGATGAACTGCTCGGTTTCAAATTTGGACAGTTCCGTGGAGCCACAGAACTCTTCCTGCCAAAACTAGCCTGAAATTGACTTCAGTTTCAAAAAAAAACAGTTAGTGAGGGCACATTGAACCCCCGCCCTCTCTGTGTCCCATCGTTATCAAACAATGCTTAAAATACGATTTTGGCACTTCAATTTTTAAAGAATTCCGGAGAACTGTCTTGCTTATGTAACTTTTCACTGCGCTGGGGCCCATCAATTGTCGAAGTGAGGTGGACAAAAGTCTATAGTTGTATTTTTCAGATATTAATATCGAAAAATATCCGAAAGATCCGCCGAAGCTTCCCATTTTCGTTAACGTCACCAAAGATAGTATAAAATTGTGCTTTTAGAAATATCCACTTCGGAACCCCAAAATCCTTCCTTCCCAAAAATAGCCTAAAATGGATTTCAGTTCCGAAAAGTATTTCGGTTAGGAATATTTTCACGTTTCCCCTTATCGTTTTCAAATATAGTCAAAAGTGGGTTTTTAAAATAATAGTCCCGAGAAATTACCGAAGGAAAGCCACCAGATCCCCTTACCGTTACCAAAGACAGCCTAAATTTGCGTTTTAAACTTCAATTTCGAAAACTTTCGATGAGAGACGATTGAATCTCCCTCCCTTTAGAAACGTCGACAAAGATAGCCCAAAATTGCGTGTTTAAAACTTCAGTTTCGGAAAATTTTCGGGAAGAGTGCCGATTCTTCCAAAGCTACGGTCACAAAAAATAGCTTCAAATTGATTTCAATTTTGAAAGAATTTTAGGAAAGAACTTCAGCTTGCATTAGTACTTTCCATGAAGTCTTGAAAAAGTTCCCAAAATTGCGATATTTAACGTCAATTTCGAAAATTTTTCCATGCACCATGAATATACCCAACTCTTTAGTCATTGCAACCAAACACAACCAAAGGTTAATTAAAACAATTTTTCATACGCCAATTTCGATAATTTTCTGGGATAATTCCCCCCTCCCCTCCCTGCTTCCTCTCCTCCGTCCTTCTTCTGATGTCACCGAAGACAGACTATAAAATGGTACAGACAGACTAGTAAATTTTGGTATATCTATTACTTTCTTCAAAGATACAAATTGTACCTAAGGAGTTTCTTACTATAAAACTTGTCTTCCTTTTTATAAGTTCATCGGTTTTTTTTTCTTTTTTTTGTTATTTGAATCAAAATTTGACACAAATTTGCAGAAAGATTTATATGAACGTTAAAGATTAGTCAAAATATGCAAATTACTCTTTGATGGGCGGCACATTAGGGCTTTGCACACGAGCGGCTGACACCCTAGGATCGGCCCTGGTTAAATGTTTTTGAAAAAGAAAAATTGAGCCAAGATGTTTGATAACATATTTTAAGAAATGAATGAAAATTTTGGGACGTAGCAATGTGGGGAGGGAGGCGTTTTCTGAGCCTAATCCCATCATGTTACGTCACCAAAGATAACCTAAAATTGCGAATTTTATAAATTTAATTTCAGAAAAAAATTACAGAAGAGATTCCCCCAACCCACTTCTACTAACATCTTCAAAGTTTTTCTGAGTTTGCTTTTTATGAAACGTTAGTTTCAAAAAGTTTCCGAGTGTTTCCGGCGAACATTATCGAGATTTTTTTCATAGGACCTCAACTTTTGAACATCTGTGCAGGAGGGTCCCCCTCCCCTTCTTAGCATTTTGAAGATGGTCTAAAATTTCGAAAATTTTCCGGAAAAGAGTCCTCAAACCCAATCCCTTTACCTAGCACCATCAGATGCATTAGAAGTCCTACAAATGCATATTTAGAGTTTTCTTTTCAAAGGCTTCATATCATA
Organism: Uloborus diversus; assembly: GCF_026930045.1. Classification (NCBI taxonomy): domain Eukaryota; kingdom Metazoa; phylum Arthropoda; class Arachnida; order Araneae; family Uloboridae; genus Uloborus; species Uloborus diversus. The sequence goes on from NC_072732.1 coordinate 128,368,922, forward strand.
ACAGATCGTCTAAAACTTTGTTTTTAAGTCCTCAAGCCCAAAGATTTTCCAGGGAAGTGACCTTGACTTCAGTATCCCCTCCCCCCCCCTTCTCCAACTCATTTAAAATCGCCTAAGATTATGACCTGAATTTAGAAAAAAAAAAAAAAAAATCCGGATAGCTGCAGAGTTTAGCCTTTCTCCAACATTATTAAAATTGTCTAAAGTTTTGTTTTTAGGAGTTTAAATTTGAAAAATTTACGGAAGAGAGTTACCCAATTCCATCCCTCTTCCTTTTGTTATTAAAGATGACTCACAATAAAGTATTTAGGCTTTTAATTTCGAAAACTTTTTGGGGGAGAATGGCTTAACCCCATCCATTTCCCTAACATCATAAAAGATGTCTTCGAATGTTGCAGTCTTTAATTTCAAATAAGTTCCTTGCTAAAGCAACCCGCTCATCAAAAAAATATCCTCTAAAATTGTTTTAGGACCTCAATTTCTTCGTTGTCTCCCAGCATCATTCAAGTTTTTCAAAAACTTAGTTTTATGACTTTAATTTCGAAAAGGGAGGGGGAGAGTTCCCTAACCGATCCCTTTCTCTAACATCATCAAAGATGACCGTTACTTCGAGTTAAATGGCCTAAAATTGCATTTTCTGAAGCGTCAATTTTGGCAAATTTCTGGAGTGCACCGGCAAATCCACAGCCCCCCCCCCCCCTTTTGAACATTAACCATGGGAAAATTGAAAATGAAACCCATCCCTTAATTTTTAAACTGGAGAAGGGGCGCGAAATTTTCACTTATCTCCCGGGCGCTGCTACGCCTCTGAGAAAGAAGAGGGGGGGGGGGATACGATTTCGGGATACACTTCGAATATGTGAAGGGAGTAGGAGGGTGTAATCTCTAAGTTTGGCCTAGGGGCGTAAATAGACGTTAATCCGGCCCTGGTCAGGAGTCGAAGGTTTAAAAATTCAGCAGTCGGAGTCGATCATTTTCCCTTAAAATCCCCTGCCAGTTCTTGTGGAATCAGAGTCGAAAGCTCTAAAATTCCCGAAGTCGGAGTCTGTCATTTTTCTTGCTTAGAACTGCTGGTGTGACTATTCATTTCAATAATTTAAATCTCGCTCACTACATTTTAACTTTTATTTTCTATTTCAAGCAAACATGCTTCGGCGGCCCACACATTTTCCTCCAAATAGCTGTGATTTGTACGATGATATTTGTAAAAGTCTAGGAATGAAATACGTGTGCAGCCCCTATGAAACTATCATGATTATTTATCTGATTAGCCCGGTTGCCCGTCAGCTCCATCCACCACCAGCTAGGCCTAATCGATGTAGACCTTTTATTACCATACAAATTAATTAAAAATCGTAAAAATTTGCACCTTTTCTAATTTTTTTAGCGCAAAATTTTTACTCGTTTCCAGTTTCTATTTGTTATCAAATAAAATACTTGTAATGGGTTTTAGCAAACTAGGCTCTTCAAAAGATTTTCAATTTTTTCTCTTGATTCTGCTTTGCGCTAGCAAAACTTAGTAGTTGTAATCGTCTTCCCTTTTCCATGCTTTCCCAAGTTATCCCGGAAAAATAATATAATGAAAGAAAATATAAATAAATTTAATTTTATACGTGTTCTGACTCGCGAGGTTCATCTTAACGAGGTTCATCTTAATATAAAGCTAAGCATCGGGCTCAAGTTTCTTTTGAATTTTTTAACTTAATATTAGTTGCTCTTTTTTTTTTTTTTTTTTTGTTTACTTAAGATGTGGGTTTCTCTGCTCCCCAATAAATATTTTGAGCTAGTGGATGAGCACTGCTATAACCTTGAGCCCTGGGAGTTTCCCTCCGTAAATTTGTGTGTTTATAAGGTTTGATTACGGAAGGGGGGGGGGGGACCCTCAGTATCTTAATCGGTCACTAACCCCATCACCCTAACGTTACCAAACATGACCTACAATTGCGTTTTCAATACTTCAATTTTAAAACTTTTTCGGGGGTGCACCTCGACTCTCACTCCCTATAAAATACCATTACAGATCGACTAAAAGTTCGTTTATTGGACTTCAATTTCTTAAAATTCTTTGGGGGTGAGCACCCAAATCCTTCTCTCCATGAAATTACCGAAGATCATCTAAAATTGCGTTTTCAGAGCTACAATTTCGAAAAATTTCCGGGGGAGAACCCCCGGACCCCCCTAATTTCTACAAGCACAACTAAATTCCTGTTAAGTTTCTTTCTCTACATAAAATTCTGTTGGGTGCACATTTATAATGATTTTACATCATACTCAGACTTTTCGTCAATATTTAATTCTCAGACAGTTCTAGTTTATTGATCTCGCGATGACCCTGCTCACAAAAGCCTAGTTTCATGTTTTTCATTTTAAATTTGATTTTTTTCCCTACATATTTCATTTTATCTATTTTAAATTTTTTATTTTTTGCTTTTAATTTTTATAGGGAATTCGTGTTCTTAGAAGCAAAAAAATGATTAGTTTATTTATCACTTGAATTGGAGGGGGGCAGAGCCTGATTACCGCAGGGGCATGTGGGGCACAGGCCCTTCCTCTTAGATTTCAGGGGGGCCCAAAATACCCTTAATTTATCATGTTAATTAAAAATAAATAATGATTTCACTCAGAATCTAGAGTACAATGATATCATTGATAGGTTTTGCAAATGCCAAAACAAGGAAAAAATCTATTTGTTGTTAAAAATTCACCTTAAAAGTGTGATCTCTTTGCAAATCAGAAAACCACTCCAAATTTAGTCTGTATTTACTATTAAAAGTTATATGATAGATCATTTTGGTATTTACGGTTTATTGCAAAGTTTAACCACATTTATATATTTATCGTATACTACTACATATCTTCTACTTTTTAAATGTATATATTACATTGTGATATGAGGTACCACCAAATTCAGTACGGTTGTGTAAAAATGCAAGTATCGAAAGAAATATTTTATTGCTTCAACATATAAAAAAAAAAGCTGGAATGGGGGGGGGGAGGCACAAAATGAATTTCCTGAAATAGAAATGTGCCCCATGTCCAATGTCAGGATGATCAGGCTCTGGGGGGGGGGGGGAATCTTGCAAAGTAAAATTTGGCTATGCCCCCCCTGTCGGGCAAGTTTGCCACCCTGTCGGGGATTTTCTAGCGCCACCACTGGCTTTAACAATACCCGAACTAACGATTTCCTCAATTTAAAGATATATTTCACTGGTCCTGATTTAACGGTGTATTGAATGTATATGCTCCTCGATATAACTGTATCCTTCATTTAACTATGTATAATTTTTACCAGTCTCTTGTCAGTCGTTAAATTGGGGCTATACTGTATTCCTGTTTATTTAGTTCTATTGAAATAATCTGTCATTGCCACACTAATAACATAAATTCAATTCAAATACCATGGTCGTGCGTTGCCAAATACAGATTTCTTTTTTTTTTTTATAAATACTGTTTAAAGAAGACGGATAAACGTTTTACTAGTCAAAAAAAAAAAAAAAAAAACATGCAATAGATTCGCGATTGATGATGCGAATTGAACATAGGAGATAGGGAAGTTTCCTTTCAATAGTAAACCTATATCTTAATTTTTAACATTGAAAATGCATTCGACTCCTTTACAAAAAACGCGAATAAAGGAAAAACCTAATTGGATAAAGAGGTTGCAAAAGGACATTTCGTCCTTTCGAGAAGAAATGTTATCTTAAATAAATGCATTGAAGATAACTTCGATATTATGAATTGAACTTTGTAGGATATCGGGAAGTTTCCTTTCATTAATAAATCTGTATCTTAATTTATAAACATTAAAAATGCATTCGAATTCCGGGGGGGGGGGGGGTACAAAAAAAGCCTTGAATTATAAGAGGCAGTAAAAATAAAATAACTTTAATAAATAAATGTGTGTTTTAATAAATATACAGCGAAGATGCATACGATGTTATGAATTGAACATTGTAGGATACCGGGATGTTTCCTTTCATTAGTAAATCTATATCTTAATTTATAAACATTAAAAATGCATTCGAGATCCGAGGGAGGCGGGTTACAAAACAAAAAAAATCTTGAATTAGGAGGCAGCAAAAATAAAATACTTTTCCTGAATAAATGAGTGCTTCAATAAATATGCATCGAAGATGCATACGATAAATTACGAATTATTTTATTAATAAATCTTACTTTAATTTATAAGCATTGAAAATGCATTTGAATCACGCAACAAAATGATAATAATAATAATTGGATAACAATAATTGAAAGACATGCATTTAATTTTTGGGAAAGCATTTTTTCCCTGAAGCCAGTGCTTTGTCGTTGCGTGTGATATTTTCAAGAAACAGAAGATGATTTTCTTCCAACCTTGGCCTGTTTCATTTCAGAGCAGGTTTAATGACGATGCACGAGAAAAGGTTCAACAAGACGTCAT